>NW_019252730.1:0-1237 GCF_002742605.1 Olea europaea var. sylvestris | reverse complement strand
GAAAACGGACACCGTGTGCAAAAGTTACGCTCAATTCTTTGTACGCCGACTCTCCAAGCGTTCCAAGTATGCAAGAGCTCAATCTTTTGAAAAATTGTTGAAATACCTCGTACATCACGATGAATTCATGAGTTCAATCCAAAACGGTCGCTACATTTCCAAAAAGTACTTATGGGCCGAAAACGGACACCGTGTGCAAAAGTTACGCTCAATTCTTCGTACGCCGGCTCTCCAAGCGTTCCAAGTATGCAAGTGCTCAATCTTTCGAAAAATTGTCGAAATACCTCATACATCACGATGAATTCATGAGTTCAATCCAAAATGGTCGCTACATTTCTAAAAAGTACTTATGGGCCGAAAACGGACACCGTGTGCAAAAGTTACGCTCAATTCTTCGTACGCCGGCTCTCCAAGCGTTCCAAGTATGCAAGTGATCAATCTTTCGAAAAATTGTCGAAATATCTCGTACATCATGATGAATTCGTGAGTTCAAGCCAAAACGGTCGTTACATTTCCAAAAAGTACTTATTGGCCGAAAACGGACACCGTGTGCAGAGGTTACGCTCAATTCTTCGTACGTCGACTCTCCAAGCGTTCCAAATATGAAAGTGTTCATTCTTTTGAAAAATTGTCAAAATTCCTCGTACGTCACGATGAATTCGTGAGTTCAATCCAAAACGGTCGCTACATTTCCAAAAAGTACTTATGGGCCGAAAACGGACACCGTGTGCAAAAGTTGCGCTCAATTCTTCGTACGCCGGCTCTCCAAGCGTTCCAAGTATGCAAGTGCTCAATCGTTCGAAAAATTGTCGAAATACCTCATACATCACGATGAATTCGTGAGTGCAATCCAAAACGGTCGCTACATTTCCAAAAAGTACTTATGGGCCGAAAACGGACACCGTGTGCAAAAGTTGCGCTCAATTCTTCGTACGCCGGCTCTCCAAGCGTTCCAAGTATGCAAGTGCTCAATCGTTCGAAAAATTGTCGAAATACCTCATACATCACGATGAATTCGTGAGTGCAATCCAAAACGGTCGCTACATTTCCAAAAAGTACTTATGGGCCGAAAACGGACACCGTGTGCAAAAGTTACGCTCAATTCTTCGTACACCGACTCTCCAAGCGTTCCAAGTATGCAAGTGCTCAATCGATCGAAAAATTGTCGAAATACCTCGTACATCACGATGAATTCGTGAGTTCAATCCAAAACGATCGCTACATTTCCAAAAAGTAC
>NW_019252729.1:0-1237 GCF_002742605.1 Olea europaea var. sylvestris | reverse complement strand
CCAAAACGGTCGCTACCCTTCCAAAAAGTACTTATGGGCCCGAAACGGACACCGTGTGCAAAAGCTACGCTCAATTCTTCGTATGCCGACTATCCAAGCTTTCCAAACATAAAACTACTCACTCTATCAAAAAAATGGCCAAAATCCCTCCTACATCACGACGAAGTAGTGAGTTCAATCCAAAACGATCGCTACATTTCCAAAAAGTACTTAGGGGCCCAAAACGGACACCGTGTGCAAAAGTTACGCTCAATTCTTTGTACGCCGACTATCCAAGCCTTCCAAACATAAAACTGCTCACTCTTTCCCAAGATTGGCCAAAATCCCTCATACGTCACGATGAACTAGTGAGTTCAATCCAAAAGGGTCGCTACATTTTCAAAAAGTACTTATGGGCCCAAAACGGACACCGTGTGCAAAAGTTACGGTCAATTCTCCGTACGCCGACTATCCAAGCCTTCCAAACATGAAACTGCTCACTCTTTCCAATAAATGGCCAAAATCCCTCATACATCACGACGAAGTGGCGAGTACAATCCAAAACGGTCGCTACATTTCCAAAAAGTACTTATGGGCCCAAAACGGAGACCGTGTGCAAAAGTTACGGTCAATTCTCCGTACGCCGACTATCCAAGCCTTCCAAACATAAAACTGCTCACTCTTTCCCAAGATTGGCCAAAATCCCTCATACATCACGACGAAGTAGTGAGTTCAATCCAAAAGGGTCGCTACATTTTCAAAAAGTACTTATGGGCCCAAAACGGAGACCGTGTGCAAAAGTTACGGTCAATTCTCCGTACGCCGACTATCCAAGCCTTCCAAACATAAAACTGCTCACTCTTTCCCAAGATTGGCCAAAATCCCTCATACATCACGACGAAGTAGTGAGTTCAATCCAAAAGGGTCGCTACATTTTCAAAAAGTACTTATGGGCCCAAAACGGAGACCGTGTGCAAAAGTTACGGTCAATTCTCCGTACGCCGACTATCCAAGCCTTCCAAACATAAAACTACTCACTCTTTCAAAAAAATGGCCAAAATCCCTCATACGTCACGACGAAGTAGTGAGTTCAATCCAAAACGGTCGCTACATTTTCGAAAATTACTTATGGGCCCAAAACGGACAGCGTGTGCAAAAGTTACGGTCAATTCTCCGTACGCCGACTATCCAAGCCTTCCAAACATAAAACTGCTCACTCTTTCCCAAGATTGGCCAAAATCCCTCATACGTCACGATG
>NW_019252728.1:18949-45105 GCF_002742605.1 Olea europaea var. sylvestris | reverse complement strand
GCGGTCGCTACATTTCCAAAAAGTTCTTATTGCCCCAAAGCGGACACCGTGTGCAAAAGTTACGCTCAATTCTTCGTACGCCGACAATCCAAGCATTCCAAATATGCAAGTGCACATTCTTTTGAAAAATGGCCGAAATCCTTCATACTTCACGACGAAGTGTTAGTTCAATCCAAAACGGTCGCTACATTTCCAAAAACTACTTATGGGCCCAAAGCGGACACCGTGTGCAAAAGTTACGCTCAATTCTTCGCCGCCGACTCTCCCCGCGTTCTAAATATAGAAGTACTTGTTCTTTTGGAGAATGGCCAAAATCCATCGTAAATCACAACGAAGTGGTGAGTTCAATCCAAAATGGTCGCTACATTTCCAAAACGTACTTATGGGCCCAAAACGGACACCGTGTGCAAAAGTTACGCTCAATTCTTCGTACGCCGACAATCCAAGCGTTCCAAATATGCAATTGCTCATTCTTTCAAAAAATGGCCAAAATCCCTCATACGTCACGAGGAAGTGGTGAGTTCAATCCAAAACGGTCGCTACATTTCAAAAATGATCTTATGGGCCCAAAGCAGACACCGTGTGCAAAAGTTATGCTCAATTCTTCGTCTGCCGACTCTCCAAGCATTCTAAGTACACAAGCGCTCATTCTTTCGAAGAATGGCCAAAATCCCTCGTACGTCACGATGAAGTAGTGAGTTAAATCCAAAACGGTCGCAACATTTCCAAAAATTACTTATGGGCCCAAAACGGACACCGTGTGCAAAAGTTACGCTCAATTCTTCGTACGCTGACAATCCAAGCGTTCCAAATATGCAAGAGCTCATTCTTTCGAAAAATGTCCGAAATCCTTCATACGTCACGACAAAGTGGTGAGTTCAATCCAAAACGGTCGCTACATTTCCAAAAAGTTCTTATGGGCCCAAAGCGGACACCGTGTGCAAAAGTTACGATCAATTCTTCGTATTCCAAATATACAAGTGCACATTCTTTTGAAAAATGGCCAAAATCCTTCATACGTCACGACGAAGTGGTGAGTTCAATCCAAAACGGTCGCTACATTTTCAAAAAGTACTTATGGGCCCAAAGCGGACATCGTGTGCAAAAGTTACGCTCAATTCTTCGCTGTCGACTCTCCCCGTGTTCTAAATATACAAGTACTCGTTCTTTCAAAGAATGGCCAAAATCCCTCGTACGTCATGACGAAGTAGTGAGTTCAATCCAAAACGGTCGCTACATTTCCAAAAAGTACTTATGGGCCCAAAACGGACACCGTGTGCAAAAGTTACGCTCAATTCTTCGTACGCCGCCAATCCAAGCATTCCAAATATGCAAGTGCACATTCTTTTGAAAAATGGCCAAAATCCTTCATACGTCACGACGAAGTGGTGAGTTCAATCCAAAACGGTCGCTTCATTTCCAAAAAGTTCTTATGGGCCCAAAGCAGACACCGTGGGCAAAAGTTACGCTCAATTCTTCGTACGCCGCCAATCCAAGCATTCCAAATATGCAAGTGCACATTCTTTTGAAAAATGGCCAAAATCCTTCATACGTCACGACGAAGTGGTGAGTTCAATCCAAAACGGTCGCTTCATTTCCAAAAAGTTCTTATGGGCCCAAAGCAGACACCGTGGGCAAAAGTTACGCTCAATTCTTCGTACGCCGCCAATCCAAGCATTCCAAATATGCAAGTGCACATTCTTTTGAAAAATGGCCGAAATCCTTCATACCTCACGAAGAAGTGTTAGTTCAATCAAAAACGGTCGCTACATTTCCAAAAAGTACTTATGGGCTCAAAGCGGACACCGTGTGCAAAAGTTATGCTCAATTCTTCGCCGCCGACTCTCCCCGCGTTCTAAATATACAAGTACTTGTTCTTTTGGAGAATTGCCAAAATCCATCGTAAATCACGACGAAGTGGTGAGTTCAATCCAAAATGGTCACTACATTTCCAAAACGTACTTATGGGCCCAAAACGGACACCGTGTGCAAAAGTTACGCTCAATTCTTCGTACGCCGACAATCCAAGCGTTCCAAATATGCAATTGCTCATTCTTTCAAAAAATGGCCAAAATCCCTCATACGTCACGACGAAGTGGTGAGTTCAATCCAAAACGGTCGCTACATTTCAAAAATGTTCTTATGGGCCCAAAGCAGACACCGTGTGCAAAAGTTATGCTCAATTCTTCGTCTGCCGGCTCTCCAAGCGTTCTAAGTATACAAGCGCTCATTCTTTCGAAGAATGGCCAAAATCCCTCGTACGTCACGACGAAGTAATGAGTTCAATCCAAAACGGTCGCTACATTTCCAAAAAGTACTTATGGGCCCAAAGCGGACACCGTGTGCAAAAGTTACGCTCAAGTCTTCGTACGTCGACAATCCAAGCGATCCAAATATGCACGTGCACATTCTTTTGAAAAATGGCCGAAATCCTTCATACATCACGACGAAGTGGTGAGTTCAATCCAAAACGGTCGCTACATTTCCAAAAAGTACTTATGGGCCCAAAGCGGACACCGTGTTCAAAAGTTACCCTCAATTCTTCGCCGCCGACTCTCCACGCGTTCTAAATATACAAGTACTCGTTCTTTCGAAGAATGGCCAAAATCCATCGTAAATCACGACGAAGTAGTGAGTTCAATCCAAAACGGTCGCTACATTTCGAAAACGTACTTATGGGCCCAAAACGGACACCGTGTGCAAAAGTTACGCTCAATTCTTCATACGCCGACAATCCAAGCGTTCCAAATATGCAATTGCTCATTCTTTCAAAAAATGGCCAAAATCCCTCATACGTCACGACGAAGTGGTGAGTTCAATCCAAAACGGTCGCTACATTTCAAAAATGTTCTTATGGGCCCAAAGCAGACACCGTGTGCAAAAGTTATGCTCAATTCTTCGTCTGCCGACTCTCCAAGCGTTCTAAGTACACAAGCGCTCATTCTTTCGAAGAATGGCCAAAATCCCTCGTACGTCACGATGAAGTAGTGAGTTCAATCCAAAACGGTCGCAACATTTCCAAAAATTACTTATGGGCCCAAAACGGACACCGTGTGCAAAAGTTACGCACAATTCTTCGTACGCTGACAATCCAAGCGTTCCAAATATGCAAGTGCTCATTCTTTCGAAAAATGTCCGAAATCCTTCATACGTCACGACAAAGTGGTAAGTTCAATCCAAAACGGTCGCTACATTTCCAAAAAGTTCTTATGGGCCCAAAGCGGACACCGTGTGCAAAAGTTACGCTCAATTCTTCTTATTCCAAATATGCAAGTGCACATTCTTTTGAAAAATGGCCAAAATCCTTCATACGTCACGACGAAGTGGTGAGTTCAACCCAAAACGGTCGCTACATTTTCAAAAAGTACTTATGGGCCTAAAGCGGACACCGTGTGCAAAAGTTACGCTCAATTCTTCGCTGTCGACTCTCCCCGTGTTCTAAATATACAAGTACTCGTTCTTTCGAAGAATGGCCAAAATCCCTCGTACGTCATGACGAAGTAGTGAGTTCAATCCAAAACGGTCGCTACATTTCCAAAAAGTACTTATGGGCCTAAAGCGGACGCCGTGTGCGAAAGTTACGCTCAATTCCTCGTACGCCGACTATCCAAGCGTTCCAAATATGCAAGCGCTCATTCTTTCGAAAAATGGCCGAAATCCTTCATACGTCCCGACGAAGTGGGGAGTTCAATCCAAAACGGTCGCTACATTTCCGAAAAGTACTTATGGGCCTAAAGCGGACACCGTGTGCAAAAGTTATGCTCAATTCTTCGTCCGCCGACTCTCTAAGCGTTCTAAGTATACAAGCGCTCATTCTTTCAAAGAATCGCCAAAATCTCTCATACGTCACGTCGAAGTGGTTAGTTCAATCCAAAACGGTCGCTACATTTCCAAAAAGTACTTATGGGCCCAAAACGGACACCGTGTGCAAAAGTTACGCTCAATTCTTCTTACGCCGACTCTCCAAGCGTTCCAAATATGCAAGTGCTCGTTCTTTTGAAAAATGGTCGAAATCCCTCATACGTCACGTCGAAGTGGTGAGTTCAATCCAAAACGGTCGCTACATTTCCAAAAAGTACTTATGGGCCCAAAGCGGACACTGTGTGCAAAAGTTACGCTCAATTCTTCGCCACCGACTCTCCCCGCGTTCTAAATATACAAGTACTCGTTCTTTCGAAGAATGGCCAAAATCCATCGTAAATCGCGACGAAGTAGTGAGTTCAATCCAAAACGGTCGCTACATTTCCAAAAAGTACTTATGGGCCCAAAGCGGACACTGTGTGCAAAAGTTACGCTCAATTCTTCGCCACCGACTCTCCCCGCGTTCTAAATATACAAGTACTCGTTCTTTCGAAGAATGGCCAAAATCCATCGTAAATCGCGACGAAGTAGTGAGTTCAATCCAAAACGGTCGCTACATTTCCAAAAAGTACTTATGGGCCCAAAGCGGACACTGTGTGCAAAAGTTACGCTCAATTCTTCGCCACCGACTCTCCCCGCGTTCTAAATATACAAGTACTCGTTCTTTCGAAGAATGGCCAAAATCCATCGTAAATCGCGACGAAGTAGTGAGTTCAATCCAAAACGGTCGCTACATTTCCAAAAAGTTCTTACGGGCCCAAAGCGGACACCGTGTGCAAAAGTTATGCTCAATTCTTCGTCTGCCGACTCTCTAAGCATTCTCAGTATACAAGCGCTCATTCTTTCGAAGAATGGCCAAAATCTCTCGTACGTCACGATGAAGTTGTGAGTTCAATCCAAAATGGTCGCTACATTTCCAAAAAATCCTTACGGGCCCAAAACGGACACCGTGTGCAAAAGTTGTGCTCAATTCTTCGTACGCCGACAATCCAAGCGTTCCAAATATGCAATTGCTCATTCTTTCGAAAAATGGTGGAATTCCCTAATTCGTCACGACGAAGTGGTGAGTTCAATCCAAAACGGTCGCTACATTTCCAAAAAGTTGTTATGGGCCCAAAGCGGACACCGTGTGAAAAAGTTACGCTTAATTCTTCGTCCGCCGACTCTCCAAGCGTTCGAAATATGCAAGTGCTCATTCTTTCGAAAAATGGCCGAAATCCCTCATACGTCCCGACGAAGTGGTGAGTTCAATCCAAAACGGTCGCTACATTTCCTAAAAGTTGTTATGGGCCCAAAGCGGACACCGTGTGAAAAAGTTACGCTTAATTCTTCGTCCGCCGACTCTCCAAGCGTTCGAAATATGCAAGTGCTCATTCTTTCGAAAAATGGCCGAAATCCTTCATACGTCACGACAAAGTGGTGAGTTCAATCCAAAACGGTCGCTACATTTCCAAAAAGTTCTTATGGGCACAAAGCGGACACCGTGTGAAAAAGTTACGCTCAATTCTTCGTACGCCGACAATCCAAGCGATCCAAATATGCACGTGCACATTCTTTTGAAAAATGGCCGAAATCCTTCATACATCACGACGAAGTGGTGAGTTCAATCCAAAACGGTCGCTACATTTCCAAAAAGTACTTATGGGCCCAAAGCGGACACCGTGTTCAAAAATTACGCTCAATTCTTCGCCGCCGACTCTCCCCGCGTTCTAAATATACAAGTACTCGTTCTTTCGAAGAATGGCCAAAATCCATCGTAAATCACGACGAAGTAGTGAGTTCAATCCAAAACGGTCGCTACATTTTGAAAATGTACTTATGGGCCCAAAACGGACACCGTGTGCAAAAGTTACGCTCAATTCTTCATACGCCGACAATCCAAGCGTTCCAAATATGCAATTGCTCATTCTTTCAAAAAATGGCCAAAATCCCTCATACGTCACGACGAAGTGGTGAGTTCAATCCAAAACGGTCGCTACATTTCAAAAATGTTCTTATGGGCCCAAAGCAGACACCGTGTGCAAAAGTTATGCTCAATTCTTCGTCTGCCGACTCTCCAAGCGTTCTAAGTACACAAGCGCTCATTCTTTCGAGGAATGGCCAAAATCCCTCGTACGTCACGATGAAGTAGTGAGTTCAATCCAAAACGGTCGCAACATTTCCAAAAATTACTTATGGGCCCAAAATGGACACCGTGTGCAAAAGTTACGCTCAATTCTTCGTACGCTGACAATCCAAGCGTTCCAAATATGCAAGAGCTCATTCTTTCGAAAAATGTCCGAAATCCTTCATACGTCACGACGAAGTGGTGAGTTCAATCCAAAACGGTCGCTACATTTCCAAAAAGTTCTTATGGGCCCAAAGCGGACACCGTGTGCAAAAGTTACGCTCAATTCTTCGCTGTCGACTCTCCCCGTGTTCTAAATATACAAGTACTCGTTCTTTCGGAGAATGGCCAAAATCCCTCGTACGTCATGACGAAGTAGTGAGTTCAATCCAAAACGGTCGCTACATTTCCAAAAAGTACTTATGGGCCCAAAGCGGACACCGTGTGCAAAAGTTACGCTCAATTCTTCGTCCGCCGACTCTCCAAGCATTCTAAGTATACAAGCGCTCATTCTTTCGGAGAATGGCCAAAATCCCTCGTACGTCATGACGAAGTAGTGAGTTCAATCCAAAACGGTCGCTACATTTCCAAAAAGTTCTTATTGCCCCAAAGCGGACACCGTGTGCAAAAGTTACGCTCAATTCTTCGTCCGCCGACTCTCCAAGCATTCTAAGTATACAAGCGCTCATTCTTTCGGAGAATGGCCAAAATCCCTCGTACGTCATGACGAAGTAGTGAGTTCAATCCAAAACGGTCGCTACATTTCCAAAAAGTTCTTATTGCCCCAAAGCGGACACCGTGTGCAAAAGTTACGCTCAATTCTTCGTACGCCGCCAATCCAAGCATTCCAAATATGCAAGTGCACATTCTTTTGAAAAATGGCCGAAATCCTTCATACCTCACGACGAAGTGTTAGTTCAATCCAAAATGGTCGCTACATTTTCAAAAAGTACTTATGGGCCCAAAGCGGACACCGTGTGCAAAAGTTATGCTCAATTCTTCGCCGTCGACTCTCCCCGCGTTCTAAATATACAAGTACTTGTTCTTTTGGAGAATGGCCAAAATCCATCGTAAATCACGACGAAGTGGTGAGTTCAATCCAAAATGGTCGCTACATTTCCAAAACGTACTTATGGGCCCAAAACGGACACCGTGTGCAAAAGTTACGCTCAATTCTTCGTACGCCGACAATCCAAGCGTTCCAAATATGCAATTGCTCATTCTTTCAAAAAATGGCCAAAATCCCTCATACGTCACAACGAAGTGGTGAGTTCAATCCAAAACGGTCGCTACATTTCAAAAATGTTCTTATGGGCCCAAAGCAGACACCGTGTGCAAAAGTTATGCTCAATTCTTCGTCTGCCGGCTCTCCAAGCGTTCTAAGTATACAAGCGCTCATTCTTTCGAAGAATGGCCAAAATCCCTCGTACGTCACGACGAAGTACTGAGTTCAATCCAAAACGGTCGCTACATTTCCAAAAAATACTTACGGCCCCAAAACGGACACCGTACGCAAAACTTACGCTCAATTCTTCGTACGCCGACAATCCAAACGTTCCAAATATGCAAGTGCTCATTCTTTCGAAAAATGGCGGAATTCCCTAATTCGTCACGACGAAGAGGTGAGTTCAATCCAAAACGGTCGCTACATTTCCAAAAAATACTTACGGCCCCAAAACGGACACCGTACGCAAAACTTACGCTCAATTCTTCGTACGCCGACAATCCAAACGTTCCAAATATGCAAGTGCTCATTCTTTCGAAAAATGGCGGAATTCCCTAATTCGTCACGACGAAGAGGTGAGTTCAATCCAAAACGGTCGCTACATTTCCAAAAAATACTTACGGCCCCAAAACGGACACCGTACGCAAAACTTACGCTCAATTCTTCGTACGCCGACAATCCAAACGTTCCAAATATGCAAGTGCTCATTCTTTCGAAAAATGGCGGAATTCCCTAATTCGTCACGACGAAGTGGTGAGTTCAATCCAAAACGGTCGCTACATTTCCAAAAAGTTGTTATGGGCCCAAAGCGGACACCGCGTTCAATAGTTACGCTCAATTCTTCGTCCGGCGACTCTCCAAGCGTTCTAAGTATACAAGCACTCATTCTTTTGAAGAATGACCAAAATCCCTCGTACGTCACGTCGAAGTAGTGAGTTCAATCCAAAACGGTCACGACATTTCCAAAAAGTACTTATGGGCCCAAAACGGACACCGTGTGCAAAAGTTACGCTCAATTCTTCGTACGCCGACAATCCAAACGTTCCAAATATGCAAGTGCACATTCCTTTGAAAAATGGCCAAAATCCTTCATTCGTCACGATGAAGTGGTGAGTTCAATCCAAAACGGTCGCTACATTTCTAAAAAGTACTTATGGGCCCAAAGCGGACACCATGTGCAAAAGTTACGCTCAATTCTTAGCCTCCGACCCTCCCCACGTTCTAAGTATACAAGTACTCATTCTTTCAAAGAATGGCCAAAGTCCATCGTAAATCACGACGAAGTAGTAAGTTCAATCCAAAACGGTCGCTACATTTCTAAAATGTACTTATGGGCCCAAAACGGACACCGTGTGCAAAAGTTACGCTCAATTCTTCGTACGCTGACAATCCAAGCGTTCCAAATATGCAATTGCTCATTCTTTCGAAAAATGGCCGAAATCCCTCATACGTCACGACGAAGTGGTGAGTTCAATCCAAAACGGTCGTTACATTTCAAAAATTTTTTATGGACCCAAAGCAGACACCGTGTGCTAAAGTTATGCACAATTCTTCGTCTGCCGACTCTCCAAGCGTTCTAAGTATACAAGCGCTCATTCTTTCGAAGAATGGCCAAAATCCCTCGCACGTCACGGCAAAGTTGTGAGTTCAATCCAAAACGGTCGCTATATTTCCAAAAAGTACTTATGGGCCCAAAATGGACACCCTGTGCAAAAGTTACGCTCAATTCTTCGTACGCTGACAATCCAAGCGTTCCAAATATGCAATTGCTCATTCTTTCGAAAAATGGCCAAAATCCCTCATACGTCACGACGAAGTGGTGAGTTCAATCCAAAACGGTCGCTACATTTCCAAAAAGTTCTTATGGGCCGAAAGCGGACGCCGTGTGCAGAAGTTACACTCAATTCTTCGTCCGCCGACTCTCCAAGCGTTCTAAATATACAAGCGCTCATTCTTTTGAAGAATGGCCAAAAGCCCTCTTACGTCATGACAAAGTTGTGAGTTCGATCCAAAACGGTCGCTACATTTCCAAAAAGTACTTATGGGCCCAAAACGGACATCGTGTGCAAAAGTGACGCTCAATTCTTCGTACATCGACAATCCAAGCGTTCCAAATATGCAAGTGCTCATTCTTTCGAAAAATGGCTGAAATCCCTCATACGTCACGATGAAGTGGTCAGTTCAATCAAAAACGGTCGCTACATTTCCAAAAAGTTCTTATGGGCCGAAAGCGGACACCGTGTGCAGAAGTTACGCTCAATTCTTCGTCCGCCGACTCTCCAAGCGTTCTAAATATACAAGCGCTCATTCTTTTGAAGAATGGCCAAAAGCCCTCTTACGTCATGACAAAGTTGTGAGTTCAATCCAAAACGGTCGCTACATTTCCAAAAAGTACTTATGGGACCAAAACGGACATCGTGTGCAAAAGTTACGCTCAATTCTTCGTACACCGACAATCCAAGCGTTCCAAATATGCAAGTGCTCATTCTTTCAAAAAATGGCTGAAATCCCTCATACGTCATGACGAAGTGGTGAGTTCAATCCAAAACGGTCGCTACATTTCCAAAAAGTTCTTATGGGCCCAAAGCGGACACCGTGTGCAAAAGTTACGCTCAATTCTTCGTCCGGCGACTCTCCAAGTGTTCTAAATATACAAGCGCTCATTCTTTCAAATAATGGCCAAAATCCCTCGTACGTCACGACGAAGTTGTAAGTTCAATCCAAAATGGTTGCTACATTTCCAAAAAGTACTTATGGGCCCAAAACGGACGCCGTGAGCAAAAGTTACGCTCAATTCTTCGTACACCGACAATCCAAGCGTTCCAAATATGCAATTGCTCATTCTTTCGAAAAATGGCCGAAATCCCTCATACATCACGACGAAGTGGTCAGTTCAATCCAAAACGGTCGCTACATTTCCAAAAAGTTCTTATGGGCCCAAAGCGGATACCGTGTGCAAAAGTTATGCTCAATTCTTCGTCTACCGACTCTCCAAGAGTTCTAAGTATACAAGCGCTCATTCTTTCGAAGAATGGCCAAAATCCCTCGTACGTCATGACAAACTTGTGAGTTCAATCCAAAATGATCGCTATATTTCCAAAAAGTACTTATTGGCCCAAAACGGACACCGTGTGCAAAAGTTACGCTCAATTCTTCGTACGCCGACAATCCAAGCGTTCCAAATATGCAAGTGCTCATTCTTTTGAAAAATGGCCGAAATCCCTCATACATCACGACGAAGTGGTGAGTTCAATCCAAAACGATCGCTACATTTCCAAAAAGTACTTATGGGCTCAAAACGGACACCGTGTGCAGAAGTTACGCTCAATTCTTCGTACGCTGACTATCCAAGCCTTCCAAACATAAAACTGCTCACTCTTTCCAAAAAAATGGTCAAAATCCCTCGTACATCACGATGAAGTAGTGAGTTCAATCCAAAACGATCGCTACATTTCCAAAAAGTACTTATGGGCTCAAAACGGACACCGTGTGCAGAAGTTACGCTCAATTCTTCGTACGCTGACTATCCAAGCCTTCCAAACATAAAACTGCTCACTCTTTCCAAAAAAATGGTCAAAATCCCTCGTACATCACGATGAAGTAGTGAGTTCAATCCAAAACGATCGCTACATTTCCAAAAAGTACTTATGGGCTCAAAACGGACACCGTGTGCAAAAGTTACGCTCAATTCCTCGTCCGTCGACTCTCCAAGTGTTCTAAATATACAAGCGCTCATTCTTTTGAATAATGGCCAAAATCCTTCGTACATCACGATGAAGTAGTGAGTTCAATCCAAAACGGTCGCTACATTTCCAAAAACTACTTATGGGCCCAAAACGGGCATCGTGTGCAAAATTTACGCTCAATTCTTTGTACGCCGACAATCCTAGCGTTCCAAATATGCAAGTGTTCATTCTTTCGAAAAATGGCTGAAATCCCTCATACGTCATGATGAAGTGGTGAGTTCAATCCAAAACGGTCGCTACATTTCCAAAAATTTCTTATGGGCCTAAAGCGGACACCGTGTGCAGAAGTTATGCTCAGTTCTTCGTCCTTCGACTCTCCAAGCGTTCTAAATATACAAGCGCTCATTCTTACGAAGAATGGCCAAAATCCCTCGTACGTCACGACGAACTTGTGAGTTCAATCCAAAACGGTCGCTACATTTCCAAAAAGTACTTATGGGCCCAAAACGGACACCGTGTGGAAAAGTTACGCTCAATTCTTCGTCCGCCGACTCTCCAACCGTTCTAAATATGCAAGTGCTCATTCTTTCGAAAAACTGCCAAAATCCCTCGCATGTCACGATGAAGTGGTGAGTTCAATCCAAAACGGTCGCTACATTTCCAGAAAGTTCTTATGGGCCCAAAACGGACACCGTGTGCAAAAGTTACACTCAATTCTTCGTCCGCCGACTCTCCAAGCATTCTAAGTATACAAGCGCTCATTCTTTCAAAGAATGGGCAAAATCCCTCGTACGTCACGATGAAGTGGTCAGTTCAATCCAAAACGGTCGCTACATTTTCAAAAAGTTCTTATGGGCCCAAAGCGGACACCGTGTACAAAAGTTACGCTCAATTCTCCGCCCGCCGACTCTCCGAGCGTTCTAAATATACAAGCGCTCATTCTTTCGAAGAATGGCCAAAATCCCTCGTACGTCACGACGAAGTGGTGAGTTCATTCAAAAACAGTCGCTACATTTCCAAAATGTACTTATGGGCCAAAAACGGACACCATGTGCAAAGGTTACGCTCAATTCTGCGTACGCCGACAATCCAAGCGTTCCAAATATGCAATTGCTCATTCTTTCGAAAAATGGCCAAAATCCCTCGTACGTCACGACGAAGTGGTGAGTTCAATCCAAAACGGTCGCTACATTTTCAAAAAGTACTTATGGGCCCAAAACGGACACCGTGTGCAAAAGTTACGCTCAATTCTCCGCCCGCCGACTCTCCGAGCGTTCTAAATATACAAGCGCTCATTCTTTCGAAGAATGGCCAAAATCCCTCGTACGTCACGATGAAGTGGTGAGTTCAATCCAAAACGGTCGCTACATTTTCAAAATGTACTTATGGGCCCAAAATGAACACCGTGTGCAAAAGTTATGCTCAATTCTTCGTACACTGACAATCCAAGCGTTCCAAATATGCAAGTGCTCTTTCTTTCGAAAAATGGACAAAATCCCTCATATGTCACGATGAAGTGGTTAGTTCAATCCAAAACGGTCGCTACATTTCCAAAAAGTTCTTATGGGCCCAAAGCGGACACCGCGTGCAATAGTTACGCTCAATTCTTCGTCCGGCGACTCTCCAAGCGTTCTAAGTATACAAGCACTCATTCTTTCGAAGGATGGCCACAATTCGTCGTACGTCACGTCGAAGTAGTGAGTTCAATCCAAAACGATCGCTACATTTCCAAAAAGTACTTATGGGCCCAAAACGGACACCGTGTGCAAAAGTTACGCTCAATTCTTCGCACGCCGACACTCCAAGCGTTCCAAATATGCAAGTGCTCATTCTTTCGAAAAATGGCCGAAATCCTTCAAACGTCACGACGAAGTGGTGAGTTCAATCCAAAACGGCCGCTACATTTCCAAAAAGTTCTTATGGGCCCAAAGCGGACACCGCGTGCAGTAGTTACGCTCAATTCTTCGTCCGGCGACTCTCCAAGCGTTCTAAGTATACAAAACGATCGCTACATTTCCAAAAAGTTCTTATGGGCCCAAAACGGACACCGTGTGCAAAAGTTACGCTCAATTCCTCATCCACCGACTCTCCAAGTGTTCTAAATATACAAGCGCTCATTCTTTCGAAGAATTGGCAAAATCCCTCTTACGTTACGACGAAGTTGTGAGTTCAATCCAAAACGATCGCTACATTTCCAAAAAATACTTATGGGCCCAAAACGGACACCGTGTGCAAAAGTTACGCTCAATTCTTCGTATGCCGACAATCCAAGCGTTCCAAATATGCAAGTGCTCAATCTTTCGAAAAATGGCCGAAATCTTTCATACGTCACGACGAAGTGGTGAGCTCAATCCAAAACGGTCGCAACATTTCCAAAAAGTTCTTAATGGCCCAATGCGGACACTGTGTGCAAAAGTTATGCTCAATTCTTCGTCCGGCGACTCTCCAAGCGTTCTAAGTATACCAGCGCTCCTTCTTTCAAAGAATGGCCAAAATCCTTCGTACGTCACGTTGAAGTTGTGAGTTCAATCCAAAACGGTCGCTACATTTCCAAAAAGTACTTATGGGCCCAAAACGGACACCGTGTGCAAAAGTTACGCTCAATTCTTCGTCCGTCGACTCTCCAAGCATTCTAAATATACAAGCGCTCATTCTTTCGAAAAATGGCTGAAATCCCTCATACGTCACGACGAAGTGGTGAGTTCAATCCAAAACGGCCGCTACATTTCCAAAAAGTTCTTATGGGCCCAAAGCGGACACCGCGTGCAGTAGTTACGCTCAATTCTTCGTCCGTCGACTCTCCAAGCATTCTAAATATACAAGCGCTCATTCTTTCGAAAAATGGCTGAAATCCCTCATACGTCACGACGAAGTGGTGAGTTCAATCCAAAACGGCCGCTACATTTCCAAAAAGTTCTTATGGGCCCAAAGCGGACACCGCGTGCAGTAGTTACGCTCAATTCTTCGTCTGGCGACTCTCCAAGCGTTCTAAGTATACAAAACGGTCGCTACATTTCCAAAAAGTTCTTATGGGCCCAAAACGGACACCGTGTGCAAAAGTTACGCTCAATTCCTCATCCGCCGACTCTCCAAGTGTTCTAAATATACAAGCGCTCATTCTTTCGAAGAATTGGCAAAATCCCTCTTACGTTACGACGAAGTTGTGAGTTCAATCCAAAACGATCGCTACATTTCCAAAAAATACTTATGGGCCCAAAACGGACACCGTGTGCAAAAGTTACGCTCAATTCTTCGTATGCCGACAATCCAAGCGTTCCAAATATGCAAGTGCTCATTCTTTCGAAAAATGGCCGAAATCTTTCATACGTCACGACGAAGTGGTGAGCTCAATCCAAAATGGTCGCAACATTTCCAAAAAGTTCTTAATAGCCCAATGCGGACACTGTGTGCAAAAGTTATGCTCAATTCTTCGTCCGGCGACTCTCCAAGCGTTCTAAGTATACCAGCGCTCCTTCTTTCAAAGAATGACCAAAATCCTTCGTACATCACGTTGAAGTTGTGAGTTCAATCCAAAACGGTCGCTACATTTCCAAAAAGTACTTATGGGCCCAAAGCGGACACCAGTGCAAAAGTTTGCTCAATTCTTCGCCCGTCGACTCTCCCCGCGTTTTAAATATACAAGCGCTCATTCTTTCGAAGAATGGCCAAAATCCATCGTAAGTCACGACGAAGTAGTGAGTTCAATCCAATACGGTCGCTACATTTCGTAAAAGTACTTATGGGCCCAAAACGGACACTGTGTGCAAAAGTTACGCTCAATTCTTCGTACGCCGACAATCCAAGCGTTCCAAATATGCAAGTGCTCATTCTTTCGAAAAATGGCCGAAATCCCTCATACGTCACGATGAAGTGGTGAGTTCAATCAAAAACGGTCGCTACATTTTCAAACAGTACTTATAGGCCAAAAACGGACACCGTGTGCAAAAGTTATGCTCAATTCTGCGTACGCCGACAATCCAAGCCGCTACATTTCCAAAAAGTTCTTATGGGCCCAAAGCGGACACCGTGTGCAAAAGTTACGTTCAATTCTTCGTCTGCCGACTCTCCAAGCGTTCTAAGTACACAAGCGCTCATTCTTTCGAAGAATGGCCAAAATCCCTCGTACGTCACGATGAAGTAGTGAGTTCAATCCAAAACGGTCGCAACATTTCCAAAAATTACTTATGGGCCCAAAACGGACACCGTGTGCAAAAGTTACGCTCAATTCTTAGTACGCCGACAATCCAAGCGTTCCAAATATGCAGGTGCTCATTCTTTCGAGAAATGGCTAAAATCCCTCATACGTCACGATGAAGTGGTCAGTTCAATCCAAAACGGTCGCTACATTTCCAAAATGGTCTTATGGGCCCAAAGCGGACACCGTGTGCAAAAGTTACGCTCAATTCTTCGTCCGCCGACTCTCCGAGCGTTCTAAATATACAAGCGCTCATTCTTTCGAAGAATGGCCAAAATCCCTCGTACGTCACGATGAAGTGGTGAGTTCATTCAAAAACGATCGCTACATTTCCAAAAAGTACTTATGGTCCAAAAACGGACACCATGTGAAAAAGTTATGCTCAATTCTGCGTACGCCGACAATCCAAGCATTCCAAATATGCAATTGCTCATTCTTTCGAAAAATGGCGAAAATCCCTCATACGTCACGACGAGGTGGTGAGTTCAATTCAAAACGGCCGCTACATTTCCAAAAAGTTCTTATGGGCCCAAAGCGGACACCGTGTGCAAAAGTTATGCTCAATTCTTCGTGTGTCGACTCTCCAAGCGTTCTAAGTATACAAGCGCTCATTCTTTTGAAGAATGGCCAAAATCCCTCATACGTCATGATGAAGTGGTGAGTTCAATCCAAAACGGTCGCTACATTTCCAAAATGTACTTATGGGCCCAAAACGGACACCGTGTGCAAAAGTTATGCTCAATTCTTCGTACGCTGACAATCCCAGCGTTCCAAATATGCAAGTGCTCATTCTTTCGAAAAATGGCCAAAATCCCTCATACGTCACGATGAAGTGGTTAGTTCAATCCAAAACGGTCGCTACATTTCAAAAAGTTCTTATGGGCCCAAAGCGGACACCGCGTGCAATAGTTACGCTCAATTCTTCGTCCGGCGACTCTCCAAGCGTTCTAAGTATACAAGCACTCCTTCTTTCGAAGAATGGCCAAAATCCGTCGTACGTCACGTCGAAGTAGTGAGTTCAATCCAAAACGGTCGCTACATTTCCAAAAAGTACTTATGGGCCCAAAACGGACACCGTGTGCAAAAATTACTCTCAATTCTTCGCAAGCCGACAATCCAAGCGTTCCAAATATGCAAGTGCTCATTCTTTTGAAAAATGGCTGAAATCCCTCATACGTCACGACGAAGAGGTGAGTTCAATCCAAAACGGTCGCTACATTTCCAAAAAGTACTTATGGGTCCAAAGCGGACACCGTGTGCAAAAGTTATGCTCAATTCTTCGTCCTCCGACTCTCCAAGCGTTCTAAATATACAAGCGTTCATTCTTTCGAAGAATGGCCAAAATTCCTCGTACGTCACGACGAAGTGGTGAGTTAAATAAAAAACGGTCGACACATTTCTAAAGAGTACTTATAGGCCAAAAACGGACGCCATGTGCAAAAGTTACGCTCAATTCTGCGTACGCCGACAATCCAAGCCGCTACGTTTCCAAAAAGTTCTTATGGGCCCAAAGCGGACACCGTGTGCAAAAGTTATGCTCAATTCTTCATCCGGCGACTCTCCAAGCGTTCTAAGTATACAAGCGCTCATTCTTTCGAAGAATCGCCAAAATCCCTCGTACGTCACGTCAAAGTAGTGAGTTCAATCCAAAACGGTCGTTACATTTCCAAAGAGTACTTATGAGCCCAAAACGGACATCGTGTGTAAAAGTTAAGCTCAATTCTTAGTACGCCGACAATCCAAGCGTTCCAAATATGCAAGTGCTCATTCTTTCGAAAAATGGCTGAAATCCCTCATACGTCACGATGAAGTGGTCAGTTCAATGAAAAACGGTCGCTACATTTCCAAAAAGTTCTTGCGGGTCCAAAGCGGACACCGTGTGCAAAAGTTATGCTCAATTTTTCGTCCACCGAGTCTCCAAGCGTTCTAAGTATACAAGAGCTCATTCTTTCAAAGAATGGCCAAAATCCCTCGTACGTCAAGACGAAGTTGTGAGTTCAATCCAAAACGATCGCTACATTTCCAAAAAGTACTTATGGGCCCAAAACGGACACCGTGTGCAAAAGTTACGCTCAATTCTCCATACGCTGACAATCCAAGCGTTCCAAATATGCAAGTGCTCATTCTTTCGAAATATGGCCGAAATCCTTCATACGTCATGACGAAGTGGTGAGTTCAATCCAAAACGGTCGCTACATTTCCGAAAAGTTCTTATGGGCCCAAAGCGGACACCGTGTGCAAAAGTTACGCTCAATTCTCCGTCCGGCGACTCTCCAAGCGTTCTAAGTATACAAGCGCTCATTCTTTCGAAGAATCGCCAAAATCCCTCGTACGTCACATCGAAGTAGTGAGTTCAATCCAAAACGGTCGTTACATTTCTAAAAAGTACTTATGTGCCCAAAACGGACACCGTGTGCAAAAGTTACGCTCAATTCTTAGTACGCCGACAATCCAAGCGTTCCAAATATGCAAGTGCTCATTCTTTCGAAAAATGGCTGAAATCCCTCATACGTCACGATGAAGTGGTCAGCCCAATCCAAAACGGTCGCTACATTTCCAAAAAGTTCTTATGGGCCCAAAGCGGACACCGTGTACAAAAGTTATGCTCAATTCTTCGTCCGTCGAGTCTCCAAGCGTGCTAAGTATACAAGCGCTCATTCTTTCGAAGAACGGCCAAAATCTCTCGTACGTCAAGCCAAAGTTGTGAGTTCAATCCAAAATGGTCGCTACATTTCCAAAAAGTACTTATGGGCCCAAAACGGACACCGTGTGCAAATGTTACGCTCAATTCTTCGTACGTCGACAATCCAAGCGTCCCAAATATGCAATTCCTCATTCTTTCGAAAAATGGCCGAAATCCCTCATACATCACGACGAAGTGGTGAGTTCAATCCAAAACGGTCGCTACATTTCTAAAAAGTTCTTATGGGCCGAAAGCGGACATCGTGTGCAGAAGTTACGCTCAATTCTTCGTCCGCCGACTCTCCAAGCGTTCTAAATATACAAGCGCTCATTCTTTTGAAGAATGGCCAAAATCCCTCTCACGTCACGACGAAGTAGTGAGTTCAATCCAAAACGGTCGCTACATTTTCAAAAAGTACTTATGGTCCCAAAACGGTCTCCGTGTGCAAAAGTTACGCTCAATTCTTCGTACGTCGACATTCCAAGCGTTCCAAATATGCAAGTGCTCATTCTTTCGAAAAATGGCTGAAATCCCTTATACGTCATGACGAAGTGGTGATTTCAATCCAAAACGGTCGTTACATTTCCAAAAGGTTCTTATGGGCCCAAAACGGACACCGTGTGCAAAAGTTACGCTCAATTCTTTGTACGCTGACAATCCAAGCGTTCCAAATATGCAAGTGATCATTCTTTCGAAAAATGGCCGAAATCCCTCATACATCACGACGAAGTGGTGAGTTCAATCCAAAACGGTCGCTACATTTCCAAAAACTACTTATGGGCCCAAAACGGACATCGTGTGCAAAATTTACGCCCACTTCTTTGTACGCCGACAATCCAAGCGTTCCAAATACGCAAGTGCTCATTCTTTCAAAAAATGGCTGAAATCCCTCATACGTCATGACGAAGTGGTGAGTTCAATCCAAAACAGTCGCTACATTTCCAAAAATTTCTTATGGGCCCAAAGCGGACACCGCGTGCAATATTTACGCTCAATTCTTCGTCCAGCGACTCTCCAAGCGTTCTAAGTATACAAGCACTCATTCTTTCGAAGAATGGCCAAAATCCATCATACGTCACATCGAAGTAGTGAGTTCAATCCAAAACGGTCGCTACATTTCCAAAAAGTACTTATGGGCCCAAAACAGACACCGTGTGCAAAAGTTACGCTCAATTCTTCGCAAGCCGACAATCCAAGCGTTCCAAATATGCAAGTGCTCATTCTTTTGAATAATGGCTGAAATCCCTCATACGTCACGACGAAGTGGTGAGTTCAATCCAAAACGGTCGCTACATTTCCAAAAAGTTCTTATGGGCCCAAAGCGGACACCGTGTGCAAATCCAAAACGGTCGCTACATTTCCAAAAAGTTCTTATGGGCCCAAAGCGGACACCGCGTGCAATAGTTATGCTCAATTCTTCGTCCGACGACTCTCCAAGCGTTCTAAGTATACAAGCACTCATTCTTTCGAGGAATGACCAAAATTCGTCGTACGTCACGTCGAAGTAGTGAGTTCAATCCAAAACTGTCGCTACATTTCCAAAAAGTACTTATGGGCCCAAAACGGACACCGTGTGCAAAAGTTACGCTCAACTTTTCACAAGCCGACAATCCAAGCCGCTACATTTCCAAAAAGTTCTTATGGGCCCAAAGCGGACACCGTGTGCAAAAGTTATGCTCAATTCTTCGTCCGGTGACTCTCCAAGCGTTCTAAGTATACAAGCGCTCATTCTTTCGAAGAATCGCCAAAATCCCTCGTACGTCACGTCGAAGTAGTGAGTTCAATCCAAAACGGTCGTTACATTTCCAAAGAGTACTTATGGGCCCAAAACGGACATCGTGTGCAAAAGTTATGCTCAATTCTTAGTACGCCGACAATCCAAGCGTTCCAAATATACAAGTGCTCATTCTTTCGAAAAATGGCTGAAATCCCTCATACGTCACGATGAAGTGGTCAGTTCAATCAAAAACGGTCGCTACATTTCCAAAAAGTTCTTGCGGGTCCAAAGCGGACACCATGTGCAAAAGTTATGCACAATTTTTCGTCCACCGAGTCTCCAAGCGTTCTAAGTATACAAGAGCTCATTCTTTCAAAGAACGGCCAAAATCCCTCGTACGTCAAGACGAAGTTGTGAGTTCAATCCAAAACGGTCGCTACATTTCCAAAAAGTACTTATGGGCCCAAAATGGACACTGTGTTCAAAAGTTACGCTCAATTCTCCGTACGCTGACAATCCAAGCGTTCCAAATATGCAAGTGCTCATTCTTTCGAAAAATGGCCGAAATCCTTCATACGTCATGACGAAGTGGTGAGTTCAATCCAAAACGGTCGCTACATTTCCAAAAAGTTCTTATGGGCCCAAAGCGGACACCGTGTGCAAAAGTTACACTCAGTTCTTCGTCCGACGACTCTCCAAGCGTTCTAAGTATACAAGCGCTCATTCTTTCGAAGAATCGCCAAAATCCCTCGTACGTCACATCAAAGTAGTGAGTTCAATCCAAAATGGTCGTTACATTTCCAAAAAGTACTTATGGGACCAAAACAGATACCGTGTGCAAAAGTTACGCTCAATTCTTAGTACGCCGACAATCCAAGCGTTCCAAATATGCAAGTGCTCATTCTTTCGAAAAATGGCTGAAATCCCTCATACGTCACGATGAAGTGGTCAGTTCAATCAAAAACGGTCGCTACATTTCCAAAAAGTTCTTGCGGGTCCAAAGCGGACACCGTGCGCAAAAGTTATGCTCAATTTTTCGTCCATCGAGTCTCCAAGCGTTCTAAGTATACAAGAGCTCATTCTTTCAAAGAACGGCCAAAATCCCTCGTACGTCAAGACGAAGTTGTGAGTTCAATCCAAAACGGTCGCTACATTTCCAAAAAGTACTTATGGGCCCAAAACGGACACCGTGTGCAAAAGTTACGCTCAATTCTCCGTACGCTGACAATCCAAGCGTTCCAAATAGGCAAGTGCTCATTCTTTCGAAAAATGGCCGAAATCCTTCATACGTCATGACGAAGTGGTGAGTTCAATCCAAAACGGTCGCTACATTTCCAAAAAGTTCTTATGGGCCCAAAGCGGACACCGTGTGCAAAAGTTACGCTCAATTCTTCGTCCGACGACTCTCCAAGCGTTCTAAGTATACAAGCGGTCATTCTTTCGAAGAATCGCCAAAATGCCTCGTACGTCACATCGAAGTAGTGAGTTCAATCCAAAACGGTCATTACATTTCCAAAAAGTACTTATGGGCCCAAAACGGATACCGTGTGCAAAAGCTACGCTCAATTCTTAGTACGCCGACAATCCAAGCGTTCCAAATATGCAAGTGCTCATTCTTTCGAAAAATGGCTGAAATCCCTCATATGTCACGATGAAGTGGTTAGTCCAATCCAAAACGGTCGCTACATTTACAAAAAGTTCTTATGGGCCCAAAGCGGACACCGTGTACAAAAGTTATGCTCAATTCTTCGTCCGTCGAGTCTCCAAGCGTGCTAAGTATACAAGCGCTCATTCTTTCGAAGAACGGCCAAAATCTCTCGTACATCAAGCCAAAGTTGTGAGTTCAATCCAAAATGGTCGCTACATTTCCAAAAAGTACTTATGGGCCCAAAACGGACACCGTGTGCAAAAGTTACGCTCAATTCTTCGTCCGCCGACTCTCCGAGCGTTCTAAATATACAAGCGCTCATTCTTTCGAAGAATGGCCAAAATCCCTCGTACGTCACGACGAAGTGGTGAGTTCAATCCAAAACGGTCGCTACATTTCCAAAAAGTTCTTATGGGCCCAAAGCGGACACCGTGTGCAAAAGTTACGCTCAATTCTTCGTCCGCCGACTCTCCGAGCGTTCTAAATATACAAGCGCTCATTCTTTCGAAGAATGGCCAAAATCCCTCGTACGTCACGACGAAGTGGTGAGTTCATTCAAAAACGGTCGCTACATTTCCAAAAAGTAATTATGGGACAAAAACGGACACCATGTGCAAAAGTTACGCTCAATTCTGCGTACGCCGACAATCCAAGCGTTCCAAATATGCAATTGCTCATTCTTTCGAAAAATGGCCAAAATCCCTCATACGTCACGACGAGGTGGTGAGTTCAATTCAAAACGGCCACTACATTTCCAAAAAGTTCTTATGGGCCCAAAGCGAACACCGTGTGCAAAAGTTATGCTCAATTCTTCGTCCGCTGACTCTCCAAGCGTTCTAAGTATACAAGCGCTCATTCTTTCGAAGAATGGCCAAAATCCCTCGTACGTCACGATAAAGTGGTGAGTTCAATCCAAAACGGTCGCTACATTTCCAAAATGTACTTATGGGCCCAAAACGGACACTGTGTGCAAAAGTTATGCTCAATTCTTCGTACGTTGACAATCCAAGCGTTCCAAATATGCAAGTGCTCATTCTTTCGAAAAATGGCCAAAATCCCTCATACGTCACGGTGAAGTAGTTAGTTCAATCCAAAACGGTCGCTACATTTCCAAAAAGTTCTTATGGGCCCAAAGCGGACACCGCGTGCAATAGTTATGCTCAATTCTTCGTCCGACGACTCTCCAAGCGTTCTAAGAATACAAGCACTCATTCTTTCGAGGAATGACCAAAATTCGTCGTACGTCACGTCGAAGTAGTGAGTTCAATCCAAAACTGTCGCTACATTTCCAAAAAGTACTTATGGGCCCAAAACGGACACCGTGTGCAAAAGTTACGCTCAATTCTTCACAAGCCGACAATCCAAGCGTTCCAAATATGCAAGTTCTCATTCTTTCGAAAAATGGCCGAAATCCCTCATACGTCGCGACGAAGTGGTCAGTTCAATCCAAAATGGTCGCTACATTTTCGAAAAGTTCTTATGGGCCCAAAGCGGATTCCGTGTGCAAAAGTTATGCTCAATTCTTCGTCCACCGACTCTCCAAGCATTCTAAGTATACGAGCGCTCATTCTATCGAAGAATGGCCAAAATCCCTCGCATGTCACGACAAAGTTGTGAGTTCAATCCAAAACGGTCGCTATATTTCCAAAAAGTACTTATGGGCCCAAAACGGACACCGTGTGCAAATGTTACGCTCAATTCTTCGTACGCCGACAATCCAAGCGTCCTAAATATGCAATTGCTCATTCTTTCGAAAAATGGCCGAAATCCCTCATACATCATAACGAAGTGGTGAGTTCAATCCAAAACGGTCGCTACATTTCTAAAAAGTTCTTATGGGCCGAAAGCGGACATCGTGTGCAGAAGTTACGCTCAATTCTTCGTCCGCCGACTCTCCAAGCGTTCTAAATATACAAGCGCTCATTCTTTTCAAGAATGGCCAAAATCCCTCTTACGTCACGACGAAGTAGTGAGTTCAATCCAAAACGGTCGCTACATTTCCAAAAAGTACTTACGGGCCCAAAACGGACACCGTGTGCAAAAGTTACGCTCAATTCTTCGTACGCCGACAATCCAAGCGTTCCAAATATGCAAGTGCTCATTCTTTCGAAAAATGGCTGAGATCCCTCATACGTCATGACGAAGTGGTGATTTCAATCCAAAACGGTCGTTACATTTCCAAAAGGTTCTTATGGGCCCAAAACGGACACCGTGTGCAAAAGTTACGCTCAATTCCTCATCCGTCGACTCTCCAAGTGTTCTAAATATACAAGCGCTCATTTTTTCGAATAATGGCCAAAATCCTTCGTACGTCACGTTGAAGTAGTGAGTTCAATCCAAAACGGTCGCTACGTTTCCAAAAACTACTTATGGGCCCAAAACGGACATCGTGTGCAAAATTTACGCTCAATTCTTTGTACGCCGACAATCCAAGCGTTCCAAATATGCAAGTGCTCATTCTTTCGAAAAATGGCTGAAATCCCTCATACGTCATGACGAAGTGGTGAGTTCAATCCAAAACAGTCGCTACATTTCCAAAAATTTCTTATGGGCCTAAAGCGGACACCGTGTGCAGAAGTTACGCTCAATTCTTCGTCCGCCGACTCTCCAAGCGTTCTAAATATACAAGCGCTCATTCTTTTGAAGAATGGCAAAAATCCCTCTTACGTCACGACGAACTTGTGAGTTCAATCCAAAACGGTCGCTACATTTCCAAAAAGTACTTATGGGCCCAAAACGGACACCGTGTGCAAAAGTTACGCTCAATTCTTCGAACGCCGACAATCCAAGCGTTCCAAATATGCAAGTGCTCATTCTTTCGAAAAATGGCCGAAATCCCTCATACGTCACGACGAAGTGGTGAGTTCAATCCAAAATGTTTACTACATTTCCAAAAAGTTCTTATGGTCCCAAAGCGGACACCGTGTGCAAAAGTTAGGTTCAATTCTTCGTCCGCCGACTCTCCAAGCGTTCTAAGTATACAAGCGCTCATTCTTTCGAAGAATGGGCAAAATCCCTTGTACGTCACGATGAAGTGGTCAGTTCAATCCAAAACGGTCGCTACATTTCCAAAAAGTTCTTATGGGCCCAAAGCGGACACCGTGTGCAAAAGTTATGCTCAATTCTTCACCCGTCAACTCTCCCCGCGTTTTAAATATACAAGCGCTCATTCATTCGAAGAATGGCCAAAATCCCTCGTACGTCAAGACGAAGTGGTGAGTTCAATAAAAAACGGTCGCTACATTTCCAAAGAGTACTTATAGGCCAAAATGGACACCGTGTGGAAAAGTTACGCTCAATTCTGCGTACGCCGACAATCCAAGCCGCTACATTTCCAAAAAGTTCTTATGGGCCCAAAGCGGACACCGTGTGCAAAAGTTACGCTCAATTCTTAGTACGCCGACAATCCAAGCGTTCCAAATATCCATGTGCTCATTCTTTCGAAAAATGGCTGAAATCCTTCATACGTCACGATGAAGTGGTGAGTTCAATCCAAAACGGTCGCTACATTTCCAAAAAGTACTTATGGGCCCAAAACGGACACCGTGTGCAAAAGTTCCGCTCAATTCTTAGTACGCCGACAATCCAAGCGTTCCAAATATCCATGTGCTCATTCTTTCGAAAAATGGCTGAAATCCTTCATACGTCACGATGAAGTGGTGAGTTCAATCCAAAACGGTCGCTACATTTCCAAAAAGTTCTTATGGGCCCAAAGCGGACACCGTGTGCAAAAGTTATGCTCAATTCTTCGTCCATCGAGTCTCCAAGCATTCTAAGTATACAAGTGTTCATTCTTTCGAAGAACGGCCAAAATCTCTCATACGTCAAGACGAAGTTGTGAGTTCAATCCAAAATGGACGCTACATTTCCAAAAAGTACTTATGGGCCCAAAACGGACACCGTGTGCAAACGTTACGCTCAATTCTTCGTACGCCGACAATCTAAGCGTTCCAAATATGCAAATGCTCATTCTTTCGAAAAATGGCCGAAATCCTTCATACATCACGAAGAAGTGGTGAGTTCAATCCAAAACGGTCGCTACATTTCCAAAATGGTCTTATGGGCCCAAAGCGGACACCGTGTGCAAAAGTTACGCTCAATTCTTGTCCACCGACTCTCCGAGCATTCTAAATATACAAGCGCTCATTCTTTCGAAGAATGGTCAAAATCCCTCGTACGTCACGACGAAGTGGTGAGTTCATTCAAAAACGATCGCTACATTTCCAAAAAGTACTTATGGGCCAAAAACGGACACCATGTGCAAAAGTTACGCTCAATTTTGCGTACGCCGACAATCCAAGCTTTCCAAATATGCAATTGCTCATTCTTTCGAAAAATGGCCAAAATCCCTCATACGTCACGACGAGGTGGTGAGTTCAATTCAAAACGGCCGCTACATTTCCAAAAAGTTCTTATGGGCCCAAAGCGGACACCGTGTGCAAAAGTTATGCTCAATTCTTCGTCCGTCGACTCTCCAAGCGTTCTAAGTATACAAGCGCTCATTCTTTCGAAGAATGGCCAAAATCTCTCGTACGTCACGATGAAGTGGTGAGTTCAATCCAAAACGGTCGCTACATTTCCAAAATGTACTTATGGGCCCAAAACGGACACCGGGTGCAAAAGTTACGCTCAATTCTTCGTACGCTGACAATCCAAGTGTTCCAAATATGCAAGTGCTCATTCTTTCGAAAAATGGCCAAAATCCCTCATACGTCACGATGAAGTGGTTAGATCAATCCAAAATGGTCGCTACATTTCCAAAAAGTTCTTATGGGCCCAAAGCGGACACCGCGTGCAATAGTTACGCTCAATTCTTCGTCCGGTGACTCTCCAAGCGTTCTAAGTATACAAGCACTCATTCTTTCGAAGAATGGCCAAAATCTATCGTACGCCACGTCGAAGTAGTGAGTTCAATCCAAAACGGTCGCTACATTTCCAAAAAGTACTTATGGGCCCAAAACGGACACCGTGTGCAAAAGTTACGCTCAATTCTTCGCAAGCCGACAATCCAAGCGTTCCAAATATGCAAGTGCT
>NW_019252728.1:0-18748 GCF_002742605.1 Olea europaea var. sylvestris | reverse complement strand
TCTAAATATACAAGCGCTCATTCTTTCGAAGAATGGCCAAAATCCCTCGTACGTCACGACGAAGTGGTGAGTTCAATAAAAAATGGTCGCTACATTTCCAAAGAGTACTTATAGGCCAAAAACGGACACCGTGTGCAAAAGTTACGCTCAATTCTGCGTACGCCGACAATCCAAGCCGCTACATTTCCAAAAAGTTCTTATGGGCCCAAAGCGGACACCGCGTGCAAAAGTTACGCTCAATTCTGCGTCCGCCGACTCTCCAAGCGTTCTAAATAGACAAGCGCTCATTCTTTTGAAGAATGGCCAAAATCCCTCTTACGTCACGACGAAGTAGTGAGTTCAATCCAAAACGGTCGCTACATTTCCAAAAAGTTCTTATGGGCCCAAAGCGGACACCGCGTGCAAAAGTTACGCTCAATTCTGCGTCCGCCGACTCTCCAAGCGTTCTAAATAGACAAGCGCTCATTCTTTTGAAGAATGGCCAAAATCCCTCTTACGTCACGACGAAGTAGTGAGTTCAATCCAAAACGGTCGCTACATTTCCAAAAAGTTCTTATGGGCCCAAAGCGGACACCGCGTGCAAAAGTTACGCTCAATTCTGCGTCCGCCGACTCTCCAAGCGTTCTAAATAGACAAGCGCTCATTCTTTTGAAGAATGGCCAAAATCCCTCTTACGTCACGACGAAGTAGTGAGTTCAATCCAAAACGGTCGCTACATTTCCAAAAAGTTCTTATGGGCCCAAAGCGGACACCGCGTGCAAAAGTTACGCTCAATTCTGCGTCCGCCGACTCTCCAAGCGTTCTAAATAGACAAGCGCTCATTCTTTTGAAGAATGGCCAAAATCCCTCGTACGTCATGACGAAGTGGTGAGTTCAATCCAAAACAGTCGCTACATTTCCAAAAATTTCTTATGGGCCTAAAGCGGACACCGTGTGCAGAAGTTACGCTCAATTCTTCGTCCGCCGACTCTCCAAGCGTTCTAAATAGACAAGCGCTCATTCTTTTGAAGAATGGCCAAAATCCCTCGTACGTCACGACGAACTTGTGAGTTCAATCCAAAACGGTCGCTACATTTCCAAAAAGTACTTATGGGCCCAAAACGGACAACGTGTGCAAAAGTTACGCTCAATTCTTCGAACGCCGACAATCCAAGCGTTCCAAATATGCAAGTGCTCATTCTTTCGAAAAATGGCCGAAATCCCTCATACGTCACGACGAAGTGGTGAGTTCAATCCAAAACGTTTACTACATTTCCAAAAAGTTCTTATGGTCCCAAAGCGGACACCGTGTGCAAAAGTTAGGCTCAATTCTTCGTCCGCCGACTCTCCAAGCGTTCTAAGTATACAAGCGCTCATTCTTTCGAAGAATGGACAAAATCCCTTGTACGTCACGATGAAGGGGTCAGTTCAATCCAAAACGGTCGCTACATTTCCCAAAAGTTCTTATGGGCCCAAAGCGGACACCGTGTGCAAAAGTTACGCTCAATTCTTCGCCCGTCGACTCTCCCCACGTTTTAAATATACAAGCGCTCATTCATTCGAAGAATGGCCAAAATCCCTCGTACGTCATGACGAAGTGGTGAGTTCAATAAAAAACGATCGCTACATTTCCAAAGAGTACTTATAGGCCAAAAACGGACACCGTGTGCAAAAGTTACGCTCAATTCTGCGTACGTCGACAATCCAAGCCGCTACATTTCCAAAAAGTTCTTATGGGCCCAAAGCGGACACCGTGTGCAAAAGTTACGCTCAATTCTTCGTCCGGCGACTCTCCAAGCGTTCTAAGTATACAAGCGCTCATTCTTTCGAAGAATGGCCAAAATCTCTCGTACGTCACGATGAAGTGGTGAGTTCAATCCAAAACGGTCGTTACATTTCCAAAATGTACTTATGGGCCCAAAACGGACACCGTGTGCAAAAGTTACGCTCAATTCTTCGTCCGGCGACTCTCCAAGCGTTCTAAGTATACAAGCGCTCATTCTTTCGAAGAATGGCCAAAATCTCTCGTACGTCACGATGAAGTGGTGAGTTCAATCCAAAACGGTCGTTACATTTCCAAAATGTACTTATGGGCCCAAAACGGACACCGTGTGCAAAAGTTACGCTCAATTCTTCGTCCGGCGACTCTCCAAGCGTTCTAAGTATACAAGCGCTCATTCTTTCGAAGAATGGCCAAAATCTCTCGTACGTCACGATGAAGTGGTGAGTTCAATCCAAAACGGTCGTTACATTTCCAAAATGTACTTATGGGCCCAAAACGGACACCGTGTGCAAAAGTTACGCTCAATTCTTCGTCCGGCGACTCTCCAAGCGTTCTAAGTATACAAGCGCTCATTCTTTCGAAGAATGGCCAAAATCTCTCGTACGTCACGATGAAGTGGTGAGTTCAATCCAAAACGGTCGTTACATTTCCAAAATGTACTTATGGGCCCAAAACGGACACCGTGTGCAAAAGTTATGCTCAATTCTTCGTACGCTGACAATCCAAGTGTTCCAAATATGCAAGTGCTCATTCTTTCGAAAAATGGCCAAAATCCCTCATACGTCACGATGAAATGGTTAGATCAATCCAAAACGGTCGCTACATTTCCAAAAAGTTCTTATGGGCCCAAAGCGGACACCGCGTGCAATAGTTACGCTCAATTCTTCGTCCGGTGACTCTCCAAGCATTCTAAGTATACAAGCACTCATTCTTTCGAAGAATGACCAAAATCCATCGTACGCCACGTCGAAGTAGTGAGTTCAATCCAAAACGGTCGCTACATTTCCAAAAAGTACTTATGGGCCCAGAATGGACACCGTGTCCAAAAGTTACGCTCAATTCTTCGTCCGTCGACTCTCCAAGCGTTCTAAATATACAAGCGCTCATTCTTTCGAAGAATGGCCAAAATCCCTCGTACGTCACGACGAAGTTGTGAGTTCAATCCGAAACGGTCGCTACATTTCCGAAAAGTACTTATGGGCCCAGAATGGACACCGTGTCCAAAAGTTACGCTCAATTCTTCGTCCGTCGACTCTCCAAGCGTTCTAAATATACAAGCGCTCATTCTTTCGAAGAATGGCCAAAATCCCTCGTACGTCACGACGAAGTGGTGAGTTCAATAAAAAACGATCGCTACATTTCCAAAGAGTACTTATAGGCCAAAAACAGACACCGTGTGCAAAAGTTACGCTCAATTCTGCGTACGCCGACAATCCAAGCCGCTACATTTCCAAAAAGTTCTTATGGGCCCAAAGCGGACACCGCGTGCAAAAGTTACGCTCAATTCTTCGTCCGATGACTCTCCAAGCGTTCAAAGTATACAAGCGCTCATTCTTTCGAAGAATCGCCAAAATCCCTCGTACGTCACGTCGAAGTAGTGAGTTCAATCCAAAACGGTCGTTACATTTCCAAAAAGTACTTATGGGCCCAAAATGGACACCGTGTGCAAAAGTTACGCTCAATTTTTAGTACGCCGACAATCCAAGCGTTCCAAATATGCAAGTACTCATTCTTTCGAAAAATGGCTGAAATCCCTCATACGTCACGATGAAGTGGTCAGTTCAATCAAAAATGGTCGCTACATTTCCAAAAAGTTCTTGCGGGCCCAAAGCGGACACCGTGTGCAAAAGTTATGCTCAATTCTTCGTCCGCCGAGTCTCCAAGCATTCTAAGTATAGAAGAGCTCATTCTTTCGAAGAACGGCCAAAATCCCTCGTACGTCAAGACGAAGTTGTGAGTTCAATCCAAAACGGTCGCTACATTTCCAAAAAGTACTTATCGACCCAAAACGGACACCGTGTGCAAAAGTTACGCTCAATTCTGCGTACGTCGACAATCCAAGCATTCCAAATATGCAAGTGCTCATTCTTTCGAAAAATGGTCGAAATCCTTCATACGTCACGACGAAGTGGTGAGTTCAATCCAAAATGGTCGCTACATTTCCAAAAAGTTCTTATGGGCCCAAAGCGGACACCGTGTGCAAAAGTTACGCTCAATTCTTCGTCCGTCGACTCTCCAAGCGATCTAAATATACAAGCGCTCATTCTTTCGAAGAATGGCCAAAATCCCTCGTACGTCACGACGAAGTGGTGAGTTCAATAAATAACGGTCGCTACATTTCCAAAGGGTACTTATAGGCCAAAAACGGACATGGTGTGCAAAAGTTACGCTCAATTCTGCGTACGCCGACAATCCAAGCCGCTACATTTCCAAAAAGTTCTTATGGGCCCAAAGCGGACACCGTGTGCAAAAGTTACGCTCAATTCTTCGTCCGACGACTCTCCAAGCGTTCTAAGTATACAAGCGCTCATTCTTTCGAAGAATCACCAAAATCCCTCGTACGTCAAGACGAAGTAGTGAGTTCAATCCAAAACGGTCGCTACATTTCCAAAAAGTACTTATGGGCCCAAAACGGACATCGTGTGCAAAAGTTACGCTCAATTCTTCGTCCGCCAACTCTCCAAGCATTCTAAGTATACAAGCGCTCATTCTTTCGAAGAATCACCAAAATCCCTCGTACGTCAAGACGAAGTAGTGAGTTCAAGCCAAAACGGTCGCTACATTTCCAAAAAGTTCTTATGGGCCCGAAGCGGACACCGTGTGCAAAAGTTACGCTCAATTCTTCGTCCGCCGACTCTCCGAGTGTTCTAAATATACAAGCGCTCTTTCTTTCAAAGAATGGCCAAAATCCCTCGTACGTCATGATGAAGTGGTGAGTTCAATCCAAAACAGTCGCAACATTTCCAAAATATACTTATGGGCCCAAAACGGATACCCTGTGCAAAAGTTATGCTCAATTCTTCGTACGCCGACAATCCAAGCATTCCAAATATGCAAGTGCTCATTCTTTCAAAAAATAGCTGAAATCCCTCATACGTCACGAGGAAGTGGTCAGTTCAATCCAAAACGGTCGCTACATTTCCGAAAAGTTCTTATGGGCCCAAAGCGGACACCGTGTGCAAAAGTTATGCTCAATTCTTCGTCCGCCGAGTCTCCAAGCGTTCTAAGTATACAAGCGCTCATTCTTTCGAAGAACGGCCAAAATCCCTCGTACGTCAAGACGAAGTTGTGAGTTCAATCCAAAACGGTCGCTACATTTCCAAAAATTACTTATGGGCCCAAAACGGACACCGTGTGCAAAAGTTACGCCCAATTCTTCGTACGCCAACAATCCAAGCTTTCCAAATATGCAAGTGCTCATTCTTTCGAAAAATGGCTGAAATCCTTCATACGTCATGACAAAGCGGTGAGTTCAATCCAAAACGGTCGCTACATTTCCAAAAAGTTCTTATAGGCCGAAAGTGGACACCGTGTGCAAAAGTTACGCTCAATTCTTCGCCCGCCGAATCTCCAAGCGTTCTAAATATACAAGCGCTCATTCTTTTGAAGAATGGCCAAAATCAATCGTACGTCACGACGAAGTGGTGAGTTCAATCCAAAATGGTCGCTACATTTCCAAAAATTACTTATGGGCCAAAAACGGACACCGTGTGCAAAAGTTACGCTCAATTCCTCGTACGCCGACAATCCAAGCATTCCAAATGTGCAAGTGCTCATTATTTCGAAAAATGGCCGAAATCCTTCATACGTCACGACGAAGTGGTGAGTTCAATCCAAAACGGTCGCTACATTTCCAAAAAGTTCTTACGGGCCAAGGCGGACACCGTGTGCAAAAGTTATGCTCAATTCTTCGTCCGCCGACTCTCTAAGCGTTCTAAGTATACAAGCGCTCATTCTTTCGAAGAATGGCCAAAATCTCTCATACGTCACGACGAAGTTGTGAGTTCAATCCAAAATGGTCGCTACATTTCCAAAAAATACTTATGGGCCCAAAACGGACACCGTGTGCAAAAGTTATGCTCAATTCTTCGTACGCCGACAATCCAAGCGTTCCAAATATGCAATTGCTCATTCTTTCGAAAAATGGCCGAATTCCCTAATTCGTCACGACGAAGTGGTGAGTTCAATCCAAAACGGTGGCTACATTTCCAAAAAGTTGTTATGGGCCCAAAGCGGACACCGCGTGCAATAGTTACGCTCAATTCTTCGTCCGGCGACTCTCCACGCTTTCTAAGTATACAAGCGCGCATTCTTTCGAAGAATGGCCAAAATCCCTCGTACGTCACGTCGAAGTAGTGAGTTCAATCCAAAACGGTCGCTACATTTCCAAAATGTACTTATGGGCCCAAAACAGACACCGTGTGCAAAAGTTACGCTCAATTCTTCTTACGCCGACAATCCAAGCGTTCCAAATATGCAAGTGCTCATTCTTTCGAAAAATGGCTGAAATCCCTCATACGTCACGCCGAAGAGGTGAGTTCAATCCAAAACGGTCGCTACATTTCCAAAAAGTTCTTATGGGCCCAAAGCGGAGACCGTGTGCAAAAGTTATGCTCAATTCTTTGTCCGTCGAGTCTCCTAGCGTTCTAAGTATACAAGCGCTCATTCCTTCAAAGAATGGCCAAAATCCCTCGTACGTCACGATGAAGTTGTGAGTTCAATCCAAAACGATCGCCACATTTCCAAAAAGTAATTATGGGCCCAAAACGGACACTGTGTGCAAAAGTTACGCTCAATTCTTCGTACGCTGACAATCCAAGCGTTCCAAATATGCAAGTGCTGTCGCTACATTTCCAAAAAGTTCTTATGGGCCCAAAACGGACACTGTGTGCAAAAGTTACGCTCAATTCTTCGTACGCTGACAATCCAAGCGTTCCAAATATGCAAGTGCACATTCTTTTGACAAATGGCCGAATTCCCTAATTCGTCATGACGAAGTGGTGAGTTCAATCCAAAACGGTGGCTACATTTCCAAAAAGTTGTTATGGGCCCAAAGCGGACACCGTGTGCAAAAGTTACGCTCAATTCTTCGCCCGTCGACTCTCCCCGCGTTTTAAATATACAAGCGCTCATTCTTTCGAAGAATGGCCAAAATCCATTGTAAGTCACGACGAAGTAGTGAGTTCAATCCAAAATGGTCGCTACATTTCTAAAAAGTACTTATGGGCCCAAAACGGACACTGTGTGCAAAAGTTACGCTCAATTCTTCGTACGCAGACAATCCAAGCGTTCCAAATATGCAAGTGCTCATTCTTTCGAAAAATGGCCGAAATCCCTCATACGTCACGATGAAGAGGTGAGTTCAATCCAAAACGGTCGCCACATTTCCAAACAGTACTTATGGGCCCAAAGCGCACACCGTGTGCAAAAGTTACGCTCAATTCCTCGTCTGCCGACTCTCCAAGTGTTCTAAATATACAAGCACTCATTCCTTCAAAGAATGGCCAAAATCCCTCGTACGTCACAACGAAGTTGTGAGTTCAATCCAAAACGGTCGCTACATTTCCAAAAAGTAACTATGGGCCCAAAACGGACACCGTGTGCAAAAGTTACGCTCAATTCTTCGTACGCCGACAATCCAAGCTTTCCAAATATGCAAGTGCTCATTCTTTCGAAAAATGGCCGAAATCCCTCATACGTCACGATGAAGTGGTCAGTTCAATCCAAAACGGTCGCTACATTTCCAAAAAGTTCTTATGGGCCCAAAGCGGAGACCGTGTGCAAAAGTTATGCTCAATTCTTTGTCCGTCGAGTCTCCTAGCGTTCTAAGTATACAAGAGCTCATTCTTTCGAAGAATGGCCAAAATCCCTCGTACGTCACGTCGAAGTGGTATGTTCAATTGAAAACGGTCGCTACATTTCCAAAAAGTACATATGGGCCTAAAACGGACACCGTTTGCAAAAGTTACGCTCAATTCTTCGTACGCCGACAATCCAAGCGTTCCAAATATGCAAGTGCTCATTCTTTCGAAAAATGGCCCAAATCCTTCATACGTCACGACGAAGTGGTGAGTTCAATCAAAAACTGTTGCTACATTTCCAAAAAGTTCTTATAGGCCCAAAGCGGACACCGTGTGCAAAAGTTACGCTCAATTCTTCGTCCGTCGACTCTCCAACCATTCTAAGTATACAAGCGTTCATTCTTTCGAAGAATGGTCAAAATCCCTCGTACGTCACGTCAAAGTGGTATGTTCAATCCTAAACGGTCGCTACATTTCCAAAAAGTACATATGGGCCCAAAACGGACACCGTTTGCAAAAGTTACGCTCAATTCTTCGTACGCCGACAATCCAAGCATTCCAAATATGCAAGTGCTCATTCTTTCGAAAAATGGCCGAAATACCTCATACGTCACGACGTAGTGGTGAGTTCAATCCAAAACGGTCGCTACATTTCCAAAAAGTTTTTATGGGCCCAAAGCGGACACCGCGTGCAAAAGTTACGCTCAATTCCTCATCCGCCGACTCTCCAACCATTCTAAATATACAAGCGTTCATTCTTTCGAAGAATGGCCAAAATCCCTCGTACGTCACGACGAAGTTGTGAATTCAATCCAAAACGATCGCTACATTTCCAAAAAGTATTTTGGGGCCCAAAACGGACACCGTGTGCAAAAGTTACGCTCAATTCTTCGTACGTCGACAATCCATGCGTTCCAAATATGCAAGTACTCATTCTTTCAAAAAATTACTGAAATACCTCATACGTCATGACGTAGTGGTGAGTTCAACCCAAAACGGACGCTACATTTCCAAAAAGTACATATGGGCCCAAAACGGACACCGTGCGCAAAAGTTACGCTCAATTCTTCGTACGCCGACAATCCAAGCGTTCCAAATATGCAAAAGAGGTGAGTTCAATCCAAAACGGTCACTACATTTCCAAAAAGTGCTTATGGGCCCAAAACGGACACCGTGCGCAAAAGTTACGCTCAATTCTTCGTCCGTCGACTCTCCAAGCATTCTAAGTATACAAGCGCTCATTCTTTCGAAGAATGGCCAAAATCCCTCGTACGTCATGACGAAGTCGTGAGTTCAATCCAAAACGGTCACTACATTTCCAAAAAGTGCTTATGGGCCCAAAACGGACACCGTGCGCAAAAGTTACGCTCAATTCTTCGTCCGTCGACTCTCCAAGCATTCTAAGTATACAAGCGCTCATTCTTTCGAAGAATGGCCAAAATCCCTCGTACGTCATGACGAAGTCGTGAGTTCAATCCAAAACGGTCACTACATTTCCAAAAAGTGCTTATGGGCCCAAAACGGACACCGTGCGCAAAAGTTACGCTCAATTCTTCGTCCGTCGACTCTCCAAGCATTCTAAGTATACAAGCGCTCATTCTTTCGAAGAATGGCCAAAATCCCTCGTACGTCATGACGAAGTCGTGAGTTCAATCCAAAACGGTCACTACATTTCCAAAAAGTGCTTATGGGCCCAAAACGGACACCGTGCGCAAAAGTTACGCTCAATTCTTCGTCCGTCGACTCTCCAAGCATTCTAAGTATACAAGCGCTCATTCTTTCGAAGAATGGCCAAAATCCCTCGTACGTCATGACGAAGTCGTGAGTTCAATCCAAAACGGTCACTACATTTCCAAAAAGTGCTTATGGGCCCAAAACGGACACCGTGCGCAAAAGTTACGCTCAATTCTTCGTCCGTCGACTCTCCAAGCATTCTAAGTATACAAGCGCTCATTCTTTCGAAGAATGGCCAAAATCCCTCGTACGTCATGACGAAGTCGTGAGTTCAATCCAAAACGGTCACTACATTTCCAAAAAGTGCTTATGGGCCCAAAACGGACACCGTGCGCAAAAGTTACGCTCAATTCTTCGTCCGTCGACTCTCCAAGCATTCTAAGTATACAAGCGCTCATTCTTTCGAAGAATGGCCAAAATCCCTCGTACGTCATGACGAAGTCGTGAGTTCAATCCAAAACGGTCACTACATTTCCAAAAAGTGCTTATGGGCCCAAAACGGACACCGTGCGCAAAAGTTACGCTCAATTCTTCGTCCGTCGACTCTCCAAGCATTCTAAGTATACAAGCGCTCATTCTTTCGAAGAATGGCCAAAATCCCTCGTACGTCATGACGAAGTCGTGAGTTCAATCCAAAACGGTCACTACATTTCCAAAAAGTGCTTATGGGCCCAAAACGGACACCGTGCGCAAAAGTTACGCTCAATTCTTCGTCCGTCGACTCTCCAAGCATTCTAAGTATACAAGCGCTCATTCTTTCGAAGAATGGCCAAAATCCCTCGTACGTCATGACGAAGTCGTGAGTTCAATCCAAAACGGTCACTACATTTCCAAAAAGTGCTTATGGGCCCAAAACGGACACCGTGCGCAAAAGTTACGCTCAATTCTTCGTCCGTCGACTCTCCAAGCATTCTAAGTATACAAGCGCTCATTCTTTCGAAGAATGGCCAAAATCCCTCGTACGTCATGACGAAGTCGTGAGTTCAATCCAAAACGGTCACTACATTTCCAAAAAGTGCTTATGGGCCCAAAACGGACACCGTGCGCAAAAGTTACGCTCAATTCTTCGTCCGTCGACTCTCCAAGCATTCTAAGTATACAAGCGCTCATTCTTTCGAAGAATGGCCAAAATCCCTCGTACGTCATGACGAAGTCGTGAGTTCAATCCAAAACGGTCACTACATTTCCAAAAAGTGCTTATGGGCCCAAAACGGACACCGTGCGCAAAAGTTACGCTCAATTCTTCGTCCGTCGACTCTCCAAGCATTCTAAGTATACAAGCGCTCATTCTTTCGAAGAATGGCCAAAATCCCTCGTACGTCATGACGAAGTCGTGAGTTCAATCCAAAACGGTCACTACATTTCCAAAAAGTGCTTATGGGCCCAAAACGGACACCGTGCGCAAAAGTTACGCTCAATTCTTCGTCCGCCGACTCTCCAAGCGTTCTAAGTATACAAGCGCTCATTCTTTCGAAGAATGGCCAAAATCCCTCGTACATCACAACAAAGCTGTGAGTTCAATCGAAAACGATCGCTACATTTCCAAAAAGTACTTATGGGCCCAAAACGGACACCGTGTGCAAAAGTTACGGTCAATTCTTAGTACGCCGACAATCCAAGCATTCCAAATATGTAATTGCTGATTCTTTCGAAAAATGGCCGAAATACCTCATACGTCACGATGAAGTGGTGAGTTCAATCCAAAACGGTCGCTACATTTCTAAAAATTTCTTATGTGCCCAAAGCGGACACCGTGTGCAAAAGTTACGCGCAATTCCTCGTCCGTCGACTCTCCAAGCATTCTAAGTATACAAGCGCTCATTCTTTCAAAGAATGGCCAAAATCCATCGTACGTCACGACAAAGTTGTGAATTCAATCGAAAACGATCGCTACATTTCCAAAAAGTACTTATGGGCCCAAAGCGGACGCCGTGTGCAAAAGTAACGCTCAATTCTTCGTCCGCTGACTCTCCAAGCGTTCTAAGTATACAAGGGCTCATTCTTTCGAAGAATGGCCAAAATCCCTCGTACATCACGTCGAAGTAGTGTATTCATTCCAAAACGGTCGTTACATTTCCAAAAAGTTCATATGGGCCCAAAACGGACACCGTATGCAAAAGTTACGCTCAATTCTTCGTACGCCGACAATCCAAGCGTTCCAAATATGCAAGTGCTCATTCTTTTGAAAAAATGGCCGAAATACCTCATACGTCGTGACGTAGTGGTGAGTTCAATCAAAAACGGTCGCTACATTTCCAAAAAGTTCTTATGGGCCCAAAACGGACACCGTGTGCAAAAGTTACGCTCAATTCCTCGTCCGCCGACTCTCCAAGCATTTTAAATATACAAGCACTCATTCTTTCGATGAATGGCCGAAATCCTTCATAAGTCACGACGAAGTTGTGAGTTCAATCCAAAACGGTCGCTACATTTCCAAAAAGTTCTTATGGGCCCAAAGCGGACACCGTGTCCAAAAGTTACGCTCAATTCCTCGTCCGCCGACTCTCCAAGCATTCTAAATATACAAGTGCTCATTCTTTCGATGAATGGCCAAAATCCCTCGTACGTCACGATGAAGGTTTGAGTTCAATCCCAAACGGTCGCTACATTTCCAAAAAGTACTTATGGGCCCAAAACGGACACTGTGTGCAAAAGTTACGCTCAATTCTTCGTACGCCGACAATCCAAGCGTTCCAAATATGCAATTGCTCATTCTTTCGAAAAATTGCCAAAATCCCTCATACATCACGACGAAGTGGTGAGTTCAATCCAAAACGGTCGCTACATTTTCCAAAAAGTTCTTATCGGCCCAAAACGGACATCGTGTGCAAAAGTTACGCTCAATTCCTCGTCCGCCGACTCTCCAAGCATTCTAAATATACAAGCACTCATTCTTTCGATGAATGGCCAAAATCCCTCATACGTCACGACGAAGTTGTGAGTTCAATCCAAAACGGTCGCTACATTTCCAAAAAGTACTTATGGGCCCAAAACGGACACCGTGTTCAAAAGATACGCTCAATTCTTCGTACGCTGACAATCCAAGCGTTCCAAATATGCAAGTGCCCATTCTTTCAAAAAATGGCTGAAATCTCTCATATGTCACGATGAAGTGGTGAGTTCAATCCAAAACGGTCGCTACATTTCGAAAAAGTTCTTATGGGCCCAAAACGGACACCGTGTGCAAAAGTTACGCTCAATTCCTCGTCCGTCGACTCGCCAAGAGTTCTAAATATACAAGCGCTCATTCTTTCAAAGAATGGCTAAAATCCCTCGTACGTCACGATGAAGTTGTGAGTTCAATCCAAAACGGTCGCTACATTTCCAAAAAGTACTTATGGGCCCAAAACGGACACCGTGTGCAAAAGTTACGCTCAATTCTTCGCACGTCGACAATCTAAGCGTTCCAAATATGCAAGTGCTCATTCTTTCGAAAAATGGTCGAAATACCTCATACATCGTGACGTAGTAGTGAGTTCAATCCAAAACGGTCGTTATATTTCCAAAAAGTTCTTATGGGCCCAAAGCGGACACCGTGTGCAAAAGTTACGCTCAATTCCTCGTCCACCGACTCTCCAAGCGGTCTAAGTATACAAGCCCTCACTCTTTCGAAAAATGGCCAAAATCCCTCGTACGTCACAACGAAGTTGTGTGTTCAATCCAAAACGGTCGCTACGTTTCCAAAAAGTACTTATGGGCCCAAAACGGACACCGCGTGCAAAAGTTACGCTCCATTCTTCGTACGCCGACAATCCAAGCGTTCCAAATATGCAATTGCTCATTCTTTCGAAAAATGGCTGAAATACCTCATACGTCAGGATGAAGTGGTGAGTTCAATCCAAAACGGTCGCTACATTTCCAAAAATTTCTTATGTGCCCAAAGCGGACACCGTGTACAAAAGTTACGCGCAATTCCTCGTCCGCCGACTCACCATGCATTCTAATTATACAAGCACTCATTCTTTCGAAGAATGGCCAAAATCCCTCATACGTCACGACAAAGTTTTGAATTCAATCCAAAACGATTGCTACATTTTCAAAAAGTACTTATGGGCCCAAAGCGGACACCGTGTGCAAAAGTAACGCTCAATTCTTCGTCCGCTGACTCCCCAAGCGTTCTAAGTATACAAGTGCTCATTCTTTTGAAGAATGGCCAAAATCCCTCGTACGTCACGAAGAAGTTGTGAGTTCAATCCAAAACGGTCGCTACATTTTCAAAAAGTTCTTATGGGCCCAAAGCGGACACCGTGTGCAAAAGTTACGCTCAATTCCTCGTCCGCCGACTCTCCAAGCATTCTAAATATACAAGTGCTCATTCTTTCGATGAATGGCCGAAATCCCTCATACGTCACAATGAAGTTGTGAGTTCAATCCAAAACGGTCGCTACATTTCCAAAATGTACTTATGGGCCCAAAACGGACATCGTGTGCAAAAGTTAAGCTTAATTCTTCGTACGCCGATTGTCCAAGCGTTCCAAATATAAAAGTGCTCATTCTGTCGAAAAATCGCTGAAATCCCTCATAGGACATGATGAAGTGGTACGCCGACAATCCAAGAGATCTAAATATACAAGTGCTCATTCTTTCGATGAATGGCCGAAATCCCTCATACATCACGATGAAGCGGTGAGTTCAATCCAAAACGGTCGCTACATTTCCAAAAAGTACTTATGGCCCCAAAGCGGACACCGTGTGCAAAAGTTACGCTCAATTCCTCGCCCATCGACTCTCGAAGCATTCCAAATATACAAGCGCTCATTCTTTCGAAGAATGGCCAAAATCTCTCATACGTTACGACGAAGTTGTGAATTCAATCCAAAACGGTCGATACATTTCCAAAAATTACTTATTGGCCCAAAGCGGACACCGTGTGCAAAAGTTACGCTCAATTCTTCGCCCGTCGACTCTCCAAGCGTTCTAAGTATACAAGCGCTCATTCTTTCGAAGAATGGCGAAAATCCCTCGTTCGTCACGTCAAAGTAGTGTGTTCAATCCAAAACGGTCGCTACATTTCCAAAAAGTACTTACGGGCCCAAAACGTACACCGTGTGCAAAAGTTACGCTCAATTCTTCGTACGCCGACAATCCAAGCGTTCCAAATATGCCAGTGCTCATTCTTTCAAAAAATGGCTGAAATCCCTCATATGTCACGACGAAGTGGTGAGTTTAATCCAAAACGGTCGCTACGTTTCGAAAAAGTTCTTATGGGTCCAAAACGGACACCGTGTGCAAAAGTTACGCTCAATTCCCCGTCCGTCGACTCGCCAAGCGTTCTAAATATACAAGCGCTCATTCTTTCAAAGAATGGCCAAAATACCTCATACGTCATGACGAAGTAGTGAGTTCAATCCAAAAAGGTCGCTACATTTCCAAAAAGTACTTATGGGCCCAAAACGGACACCGTGTGCAAAAGTTACGCTCAAATCCTCATCCGCCGACAATCCAAGCGTTCCAAATAAACAAGCGATCATTCTTTTGAAAAATGGCCGACCCTCGTACGTCGTGACGAAGTTGTGAGTTCAATCCGAAACGGTTGCTACATTTCCAAAAAGTACTTATGGGCCCAAAACGGACACCATGTGCAAAAGTTACGCTCAATTCTTCGTACGCCGACAATCCAAGCTTTCCAAATATGCAATTGCTCATTCTTTCAAAAAATGACCGAAATCCCTCATACGTCACGATGAAGTGGAGAGTTCAATCCAAAACGGTCGCTACATTTCCAAAAAGTTCTTATGGGCCCAAAACGGACATCGTGTGCAAAAGTTACGTTCAATTCCTCGTCCGTCGACTCGCCAAGCGTTCTAAATATTCAAGCGCTCATTCTTTCGAAGAATGGCCAAAATCCCTCGTACGTCATGATGAAATTGTGAGTTCAATCCAAAACGGTCGCTACATTTCCAAAAAGTACTTATGGGCCAAAAACGGACACCGTGTGCAGAAGTTACGCATAATTCTTCGTACGCCGACAATCCAAGCGTTCAAAATATGTAAGTGCTCATTCTTTCAAAAAATGACCGAAATACCTCAAACGTCACGACGTAGTGGTGAGTTCAATCCAAAACGGTCGCTACATTTTCAAAAAGTTCTTATGGGCCCAAAGTGGACACCGTGTGCAAAAGTTACGCTCAATTCCTCGTCCGCCGACGCTCCAAGCATTCTAAATATACAAGCGCTCATTATTTCGAGGAATGGCCAAAATCCCTCGTACATCACGACGAAGTTTTGAGTTCAATCCCAAACGGTCGCTACATTTCCAAAAAGTACTTATGGGCCCAAAAACGGACACTGTGTACAAAAGTTACGCTCAATTCTTCGTACGCCGACAATCCAAGCGTTCCAAATATGCAATTGCTCATTCTTTCGAAAAATGGCCGAAATCCCTCATACATCACGACGAAGAGGTGAGTTCAATCCAAAACGGTCGCTACATTTCCAAAAAGTTCTTATGGGCCCAAAGCGGACACCGTGTGCAAAAGTTACGCAGAATTCTTCGTACGCCGACTCTCCAAGCGTTCCAAATATGCAAGTGCTCATTCTTTCGAAAAATGGCCGAAATCCCTCATACATCACGACGAAGAGGTGAGTTCAATCCAAAACGGTCGCTACATTTCCAAAATGGGCCCAAAACGGACACTGTGTGCAAAAGTTACGCTCAATTCTTCGTACGCCGACAATCCAAGCGTTCCAAATATGCAATTGCTCATTCTTTCAAAATGGCCGAAATCCCTCATACGTCACGAAGTAGTTGTGTGTTCAATCCCGAACGGTCGCTACATTTCCAAAAATTTCTTATGGGCCCAAAGTGGAAACCGTGTACAAAAGTTACGCTCAATTCTTCATCCGCCGACTCTCCAAGCGTTCTAAGTATACAAGTTCTCATTCTTTCGAAGAATGGCCAAAATCCCTCGTACGTCACGTCGAAGTAGTGTATTCAATCCGAAACGGTCGCTACATTTCCAAAAAGTACATATGGGCCCAAAACGGACACCGTGTACAAAAGTTACGCTCAATTCTTCTTACGCCGACAATCCAAGCGTTTCAAATATGCGAGTGCTCGTTCTTTCGAAAAATGACCGAAATACCTCATACGTCACGACTTAGTGGTGAGTTCAATCCAAAACGGTCGCTACATTTCCAAAAAGTTCTTACGGGCCCAAGGCGGACACCGTGTGCAAAAGTTACGCTCAATTCCTCGTCCGCCGACTCACCAAGCATTCTAAATATACAAGCGCTCATTCTTTTGACGAATGGCCAAAATCCCTCGTACGTCACGACGAAGTTTTAAGTTCAATCCCAAACGGTCGCTACATTTCCAAAAAGTACTTATGGGCCCAAAACAGACACTGTGTGCAAAAGTTACGCTCAATTCTTCGTACGCCGACAATCCAAGCGTTCCAAATATGCAATTGCTCATTCTTTTGAAAAATGGCCGAAATCCCTCATACATCACGACGAAGTGGTGAGTTCAATCCAAAACGGTCGCTACATTTCCAAAAAGTTCTTACGGGCCCAAGGCGGACACCGTGTGCAAAAGTTACGCTCAATTCCTCGTCCGCCGACTCTCCAAGCATTCTAAATATACAAGCACTCATTCTTTCGATGAATGGCTGAAATCCCTCATACGTTACGACGAAGTTGTGAGTTTAATCCAAAACGGTCGCTACATTTTCAAAAAGTACTTATGGGCCCAAAACGGACACCGTGTGCAAAAGTTATGCTCAATTCTTCGTACGCTGACAATCCAAGCGTTCCAGATATGCAAGTGCTCATTCTTTCAAAAATGGCTGAAATCTCTCATACGTCACGATGAAGTGGTGAGTTCAATCCAAAACGGTCGCTACATTTTCAAAAAGTTCTTGTGGGACCAAAGCGGACACCGTGTGCAAAAGTTTTGCTCAATTCTTCGTCCGTCGACTCTCCAAGCGTTCTAAGTATACAAGCGCTCATTCTTTCGAAGAATGGCCAAAATCCCTCGTACGTCACGAAGAAGTTGTGAGTTCTATCCAAAACGGTCGCTACATTTCCTAAAAGTACTTATGGGCCCAAAACGGACACCGTGTGCAAAAGTTACGCTCAATTCTTCGTACGCCGACAATCAAAGCGCTCGAAATATGTAATTGTTCATTCTTTTGAAAAATGGCCAAAATCCCTCATACGTCACGACGAAGTGGTGAGTTCAATCCAAAATGGTCACTACATTTCCAAAAAGTTCTTATGGGCCCAAAGCTGACACCGAGTGCAAAAGTTATGCTCAATTCTTCGTCCGCCGACTCTCTAAGCATTCTAAGTATACAAGCGCTCATTCTTTCGAGGAATGGCCAAAATCCCTCGTACATCACGACGAAGTTGTGAGTTCAATCCAAAACAGTCGCTACATTACCAAAAAGTACTTATGGGCCCAAAACGGACACCGTGTGCAAAAGTTACGCTCAATTCTTCGTACGTCGACGATCCAAGCGTTCCAAATATGCAAGTGCTCATTCTTTCAAAAAATGGCCAAAATACCTCATACGTCACTACGAAGTGGTGAGTTCAATCCAAAACGGTCGCTACATTTCCAAAAAGTTCTTATGGGCCCAAAGCGAACACCGCGTGCAAAAGTTACGCTCAATTCCTCGTCTGCCGACTCTCCATGCGTTCTAAATATTCAAGCGCTCATTCTTTCAAAGAATGACCAAAATTCCTCGTACGTCACGATGAAGTTGTGAGTTCAATCCAAAACGGTCGCTACATTTCCCAAAAGTACTTATTGGCCAAAAACGGACACCATGTGCGAAAGTTACGCTCAATTTTTCGTACGTCGACGATCCAAGCGTTCCAAATATGCAAGTGCTCATTCTGTCGAAAAATGGCCGAAATACCTCATACGTCACGACGAAGTGGTGAGTTCAATCCAAAACGGTCGATACATTTCCAAAAAGTTCTTATGGGCCCAAAGCGGACACCGCGTGCAAAGGTTACGCTCAATTCCTCGTCTGCCGACTCTCCATCCGTTCTAAATATTCAAGCACTCATTCTTTCAAAGAATGACCAAAATTCCTCGTACGTCACGATGAAGTTGTGAGTTCAATCCAAAACGGTCGCTACATTTCCCAAAAGTACTTATTGGCCCAAAACGGACACCGTGCGCAAAAGTTACGCTCAATTCCTCGTCCGCCGAATCTCCAAGCGTTCCAAATATGCAGGTGCTCATTCTTTCCAAAAATGGCCAAAATCCGTCATACGTCACGGTTAAGTGGTGAGTTCAATCCAAAACAGTCGCTACATTTCCAAAAAGTTCTTGTGGGCCCAAAGCGGACATCGCATGAAAAAGTTACGCTCAATTCTTCGTCCGCCGACTCTCCAAGCGTTCTAAGTATTCAAGCGCTCATTCTTTCGAAAAATGGCCAAAATCCCTCGTAGACACGTCGAAGTAGTGTGTTCAATCCAAAACGGTCGCTACATTTCC
>NW_019252727.1:0-1237 GCF_002742605.1 Olea europaea var. sylvestris | reverse complement strand
GTCCATTTCGGATTCCATGGCATCTTGCCATCTCTTCGAATCAACACTTGACTTTGCTTCTGCGTAATTTGTAGGTTCATCATTCTCGATTAATAACACTTGATTAGTAATCGTGAATTCGTACCTTCTGGGAGGTCGAATGATTCTTTTTGATTTACGCTGAGTTGGAGTGTCCTCAGGGTTCTCTATATCCTGATCAAGAGTCTGTCCATTAACGGGTGTAGGGTCAGACTCAAGTTCATCTAATTGGTCAACAGTGTCTGTGGATTCTTGAACTTCCTCAAGTTCTAGTTTGCTCCCACTACCCTCTCCTAGAATAAACTCTTTCTCTAGGAATATGGCATGCCTTGAGATGAACACTTTCTTCTCAATGGGATTATAGAATTGATATCCAATTGTCTCCTTTGGATATCCCACAAACATACATTTGTCAGATTTAGCTTCAAGCTTATCTGACTCATTTCGCTTTACATAAGCGTCACAGCCTCAAACTTTCATATGAGATAAGTTTGGCCTTTTTCCTCTCCATAGCTCGTATGGAGTTTTGTCGACCGATTTAGATGGGACACGATTTAGTGTGTAGCACGCAGCAATTAGTGCATGACCCCAAAATGATTTTGGGATGTTTGCATGGCTCATCATAGATCGCACAATGTCTAACAAAGTGCGATTCCTCCGTTCAGATACACCATTATGTTGCGGTGTATATGGCGGAGTCCACTGCGAGAGAATCCCATTCTCTTTAAGATAATCTAAAAATTCTCCCTTTAAATATTCTCCACCTCGATCTGATCTTAGCGTGAGTATATTTTTACTAGTTTGTTTCTCTACTTCAAGTTTGAATTCCTTGAACTTTTCAAGTGCTTCATGTTTGAATTTCATCAGATACACATAACCATATCTAGAATGATCATCAGTGAATGTGATGAAGTAAGAGAAACCACCTCTGGCAGTTATTGACATGGGTCCACATACATCAGTATGTATTAGTCCCAGCAGTTCTGTGGTTCTTTCCCCTTTTCCAGTAAAAGGGAACTTGGTCATTTTGCCTAACAGGCACGACTCGCATCTGTCAAATGATTCAAAATCAGTTGACCCTAAGTATTCATCTTTATGTAACTTGGAAATGCGTTTGTCGTTAATATGACCTAATATGCAATGCCAAAGGTATGTATTATTTAGATTATCACTTTTATGCCTTTTATTTTCTACATTCATAATAGACGACTCAGTATCA
>NW_019252726.1:0-1237 GCF_002742605.1 Olea europaea var. sylvestris | reverse complement strand
ATGGGCCGAAATATGGCAGGTTGATTGGAAACGGCCTGAGAAATTGGACTCGGGGCATAGACTCGGGATCACGAGATTTTAGCCAAATTCCTTCGTATGGGCCTCCGACTAATTAATTTTCGTTTTAATTATGTCAAGATGAAGAAGTGCTGGACAGAAAATTAACAAAGAAAAATAGCACTAGGGGCAATTTTATCAATTGTCGCGATGGTGTCGGAATGTGCCGAAATTTAGCAGGTTGATTTGAAACGCCCCGCGAAATTGGAATTGGGGCACAGACCCGGGATTAAGGGATTTTAGCCAAATTCCTTCATTTGGGCCTCCGAATAATTATTTCTGTATTAATTTTGTCAGGTCGAAGAAGTGCTAGACAGAAAATTAACAAAGCAAAACCGCACTAGAGGCAATTTTGTCTTTTGTCCCGACGGTGTCGGAATGGGCCAAAATTTGCAGGTTGATCGGAAACGGCCCGAGAAATTAGACTAGGGGCACAGACCCAGGATCACGGGATTTTAGCCAAATTCCTTCATTTGGGCCTCCGAATAATTAATTTTCGTTTTAATTATGTCAAGATGAAGAAGTGCTGGACAGAAAATTAACAAAGAAAAACCGCACTAGGGGCAATTTTGTCAATTGTCGTGACGGTGTCGGAATGTGCCGAAATTTGGCAGGTTGATTTGAAACGCCCTGGGAAATTGGAATTGGGGCAGAGACCCGGGATCACGGGATTTTAGCCAAAATCCTTCATTTGGGCCTCCGAATAATTATTTCCGTATTAATTTTGTCAAGCCGAAGAAGTGCTGGACAGAAAATTAATAAAGCAAAACTGCACCAGGGGCAATTTTGTCATTTGTCCCGACGGTGTCGGAATGGGCCAAAATTTGGTAGGTTGATTGGAAACGGCCCGCGAAATTGGACTCGGGGCACAGACCCGGTATCGTGGGATTTTAGCCAAATTCCTTCGTTTGGGCCTCCGAATAATTAATTTCCTTATTAATTATGTGAGGTTGAAAAAGTTTTGGACTGAAAATTAGCAAAGCAAAACTGCACCTGGGGCAATTTTGTCCTTTTATCACGATGGTGTCGGAATTGGCCAAAATTTGGTAGGTTGATTGGAAACGGCCCACGAAATTAGACTCGGGGCATAGACCCGGGATCACGGGATTTTAGCTAAATTCCTTCATTTGGACCTCCGAATAATTGATTTCCTTATTAATTATGTAAGGTTGAAGAAGTG
>NW_019252725.1:0-1237 GCF_002742605.1 Olea europaea var. sylvestris | reverse complement strand
GAGTCCGATAAAGAGTTAGATAAGATTTAAACTACAAACTATTTATGTTATGTAATTATTATTTTGAAACTTATCTTTTTACAGGAATTATTAAGTAAATATAGTATTTTATAATTTTAGATATTTGGTATGTATTATTTGAATTATTGAATGTCTTTTACAATGATTAAAGGATATTTAGAATAAAATTAAAAATCAAAAAATGCTTTTTTATGCCTAGGCTCATAAAGCTTGAAACTTGGCCTCCACACCTACCCACGCTTTATTCTTTTAAGAACACTGGCCAATATTTCATCGATACAGCTTGTTCGGAGCCCAATCCTCGGGATCAACCACAGCCCCAGTGAAACGCCAAATTGCATCCGTAATTGTACTCATCAGACAATAATTGAGCCAAGAAATCAAGAAATGGCTTAACACATTTCTCATTGAGCATTGAGAAGTTTTAGCGAGAGTATAATATCAAATGTGAAAGCTTCGGTTTCTGATAAATCATCAGGTATTAAGTGTAGGGTGAAATGAGGGTATTCGGAGAGATTTTGGAGATTGTATTTGGTTTGGATGATAGAAATATTGAATCCTTTGTGGTGAAGGATGTTGGCCAGTTGAATCACGAAATTTTTTTGTCCTTGTCATGGCAATGGGAAGGTATTAAATGACATCTTTTACTCTGTTGCTGGATGGTCTGGCCTTGATTATCCATGAAAAAGAAGACTAGTGTTGATCAACGGAGCGAAGAGCTAGGATAAGTTTTACTTCAATAAAACGCTGAATAGGGATGGCACAAGGGCGAGTTCGAAGTGGGGCGGGTTCCCCGCCAAGCATTTTTCCCATCCTGTACCTACCCCGTTACCCGTTTAAGGTGGGGTGGGCAGTTGCCCATTTAGGTACTCGTTTAATTTAATTTAATTTTTTTTATAATTCATTTTAATGCCACATTCATTCAAGTGAGACAATAATATAGTTATTAAATTTTTTAATTAATTTATTTATATTTAAAAATTAAATTATTCGAATATATTTAGTAAACTAAGGTTTTTATATTATTGTTTATCATATTCTTTAGATAATTTTAGTTGACATTTTCTATTAGAATTAATGAAATTTCGTGGAGTTTTTTTTTTTATTTATTTAGGGCCTATTTGAGCCCCATTATTTTCTAATAATATATTTTAGAATAGTAGATTGTTGGAGAATATGTGGTTAAAAATAAGGAAAATTTACATATAATATATAT
>NW_019252724.1:0-1237 GCF_002742605.1 Olea europaea var. sylvestris | reverse complement strand
TATATATATATATATATATCAATCAAATGAACAAATTTTATAATATTTTGTGTGGAATAGTATAATTATGGTTGATTTAGCCCTCGTTTGAGCTTCATTATTTCTCATTACATTAAATTAAAATTTCTCTCTCCTACTTTTAACCACACAATCTTCAATAAAATAATATTACACGTAAATCAAAAACTTTTCAAACACTCATTTTTCAAAAAAATACTATTTATTTCATTATAATCTACAAATAATGGGGCTCAAATGGCCCCTTATTCATAATGTTCATTTTGAAGCATATTTTGGTCAATTATTGTATTAACATGATGTTCGTGTACGACGAACCATAATGAAATTGGTACATAGTTATTAGCAAAAAAATTTGATAACTTCTATAATTGAAGTTACACTTTGAAAAATTTTAAGCATTTCGCAAAATTGTAAAAAATCAGGCCACTCCAAAATGCAAAATATGATTTTTAAAATATTATATTGAATCCGATTTGGTAGGTTCCTCAGTAGAAATAGCTAATTGGTCGGCGTATGAAAATAATATTTTTCTTTTAAATATATCGCTACAATATGATTAGATATTTTCTCTTTAAAAAAAATGATCGACAATAGCATTAATTGAAATCTTGGCAAATTATGAATTGACATTAAAGTAGCTAGAAGATATACTAAAGGTATGCTGTGACTTTTATTGTGGAGTATGTTACTCTTACCATGTGATAATTGCACTTGGGATCCATTCTATATCGTATAATTGTAACCAATTCGCATGACATGAGCTCACACGAGAACAATTGTGCTCTTGACTACTGTTATTTTGTAAAATTGCGATAATTTAATGGGAAGATTGTTCGTGCAGACATAAATAATTGTCAAATGTGACTGATATATGATGAGATGTTTAACAACATATAATTACGGCTCATATGATTAGTATTCCTTCTATATTATAGAGCGATAACCACGAATTTGAGAACCTTCGAACCTCATAAATTAAATCAAATGAACAATTCACTCTCTCTACATTGCTATAAAAACAGAACACCATTTGAAAAATAAATTAGAATTCGATAGGAGCCCACTATGTGATATTCTCCTTCGAGGAATTTTTTTAAAGCCCAATTAAAAGACAGGCACATCCACCTATAATTCCTTACTAAGCTAGTTCTCTCAATTGTCACTAAACTAATGTCCATGTCTTTGATTGCTCACAAAAGTTTAAAATGTTGAATTA
>NW_019252723.1:0-1237 GCF_002742605.1 Olea europaea var. sylvestris | reverse complement strand
GCCAACCCTGAGAAGATTGAGGCCCTATACAAGATGAGGTCCCCCCAAAAGCCAAAGGAGGTGAAAAGTTTGACTGGACGAGTAGCCGCACTTAGCCACTTCAACTCCAAAGCTACAGACAAATGCTTCCCATTTTTCAAAGTACTGAAAGCTGGGAAGAAGTTCCAATGAAACGAGGAGTGTGAAGAGGCCTTCCAAGGCCTGGAAAGGCACTTGGGACAGGCCCCCCTCCTCTCCAAACCAAAGCCCAATGAGATCCTACAACTATATCTGGCTGTCTCCAATGAGGCCATCAGTTCGGTTCTAATCCGAGAAGAGGGAACCACCCAACTTTCCATTTACTATACAAGTAAAGCACTCCTATCGTTGGAAACCCGTTACCCCGATATGGAGAAGCTCGCTTTGGCCTTGATCACGGCTCCAGGAAATTGAGCCCCTACTTCCAAGCTCACACCATCCATGTGCGGACAAACTTTCCCCTAAGGCATATATTCCAAAAGCTCGATGCCTTAGGAAGATTATTGAAGTGGGCAGTGGAGTTAAGTGAATTTGACCTCATGTTCAAGACTAGGGCAGCCATCAAGGGTCAAACCTTGGCTGACTTTGTGGCAGAATTCACCAATTTACCCGAGGTAGATGAAATCATGGAACCCCCTGAGCCCCCTACGTGGAATTTATTCGTTGATGGGTCGGTCGAGGATGCCGACTCAGGTGCTGGAGTTTTCCTCATCAGCCCCGAAGGTCACAAGCTAAACTCAACGTTGAGGTTCGGGTTCAAAGCCACCAACAATGTAGCAGAATATAAGGCACTTCTTGCAGGCCTCAGGCTGGCCAAGGAAATGCAAGTATAGAGGCTACTCATCAACAGTGATTCCCAGCTGGTTGTTAGCTAGGTTAATGGTAACTTCTTAGCAAATGACGAAATGATGGCCTCCTACTTGAAAATGGTGATTAATCTCATCCCATCCTTTGAAAAGTTTGAACTAACCCAGATCCCTCGCATTGGAAATGCTCATGCGGATGTACTCTCCAAGCTCACTAGTAGCAAGGATTCAGAACTACTCACAGTAGTTCCTAGCACCTCCTCCTGCCATCAACCGAGGCCCCCAATGTAATGTAGGTCGCTCGGACTCCTACCTGGATGCAGCCAATCGTAGCATACCTCAAAGACCAGGTATTTCCCACCGACAAGCATGATGCCTACAAGCTAAGAAGGTGGTCAGCCCACTTCCTCCTC
>NW_019252722.1:0-1237 GCF_002742605.1 Olea europaea var. sylvestris | reverse complement strand
CAACCTGTCAAATTTGAGCCCATTCCGATACAGTCGAGAAAAATGACGAAATTGCCCCCGGCGCGATTTTTATTTTAGATAAAGCTGCCAAATTCCAGCCAATTCCGACACAGTCGATAAAAGTGACGAAATTGCCCCAATCGCAGTTTTTGTTTCCGATCAACCAGTCAAAATTTAGCCAATTTCGACACAGTCGCGAAAAATTACGAAATTACGCCCGGCGCTTTTTTTGTTCCCGATCAACCTGTCGAATTTGAGCCCATCCCGACACAGTCGAGAAAAATGACGAAATTGCCGCCGGCGTGATTCTTCTTTCCGATCAAACTGCCAAAGTTCAGCCAATTCTGACACAGTCGAGAAAAAGGACGAAATTGCCCCCGGATCGATTTTTGTTTCCGATCAAACTGTCAAATTTGAGTCCATTCAGACAAAGTCGAGAAAAATGACGAAATTGCCCACGGCGCGATTTTTATTTCAGATCAAACTGCCAAATTTAAGCCAATTCCGACACAGTTGAGAAAAATGACGAAATTGCCCCCGGCGCGATTTTTTGTTTCCGATCAACAAGTAAAATTTTAGCCAATTCCGACACAGTCCCGAAAAATGACGAAATTACACCCGGCGCGATTTTTGTTCCGGATAAACCTGTCAAATTTGTGCCCATTCCAACACAGTCGAGAAAAATGACGAAATTGCCGTTGGCGCAATTTTTATTTCCGATCAAACTGCCAAATTTCAGCCAATTCCAACACGGTCCAGAAAAATGACGAAATTGACGCCGGCGCGATTTTTATTTCCGATCAAACTGCCAAATTTCAGCCAATTCCGACAAAGTCGAGAAAAATGACGAAATTGCCCACGGCGCGGTTTTTGTTCCCGATAAACCTGTCAAATTTGAGCCCATTCCGACACAGTCGAGAAAAATGACGAAATTTTCGCCGGCGCGATTTTTATTTTCGATCAAACTACCAAATTTCAGCCAATTCCAACACAGTCGAGAAAAATGACGAAATTGCCCCCGACGCGATTTTTGTTTCCGATCAACCCGTCGAATTTTAGCCAATTCCGACACAGTCGCGAAAAATGACGAAATTGCCCCAGTGCGATTTTTATTTCAGATCAAACTGCCATATTTCAGCCAATTCCGACACAGTCTTGAAAAATGACAAAATTGCCCCAGGCGCCGTTTTTGTTCCCGAACAACCTGTCGAATTTGAGCCCATTCCGACACAGTCGA
>NW_019252721.1:0-1237 GCF_002742605.1 Olea europaea var. sylvestris | reverse complement strand
ACAGGTTGATCGGAAAGAAAAACTGCGCCTGGGGCAATTTCGTCATTTTTCGCGACGGTGTCGGAATGGGCTAAAATTTTACATGTTGATCGGAAACAAAAACCGTGCCAGGGACAATTTAGTCATTTTTCGCGACGGTGTCGGAATGGGCTCAAATTTGACAGGTTGATCGGAAACAAAAATCGTTCCAGGGGCAATTTCGTCATTTTTCGTGACGGTGTCAGAATGGGCTAAAATTTGGCAGGTTGATCGGAAATAAAATCGCGCCAGGGGCAATTTCGTCATTTTTCGCGACGGTGTCGGAATGGGCTAAAATTTTACATGTTGATCGGAAACAAAAACCGTGCCAGGGACAATTTAGTCATTTTTCGCGACGCTGTCGGAATGGGCTCAAATTTGACAGGTTGATCGGAAACAAAAACCGAGCCAGGGGTAATTTCGTCATTTTTCGCGACGGTGTCGGAATGGGCTAAAATTTTACATGTTGATCGGAAACAAAAACCGTGCCAGGGACAATTTAGTCATTTTTCGCGACGCTGTCGGAATGGGCTCAAATTTGACAGGTTGATCGGAAACAAAAACCGAGCCAGGGGTAATTTCGTCATTTTTCGCGACGGTGTCGGAATGGGCTAAAATTTTACATGTTGATCGGAAACAAAAACCGTGCCAGGGACAATTTAGTCATTTTTCGCGACGCTGTCGGAATGGGCTCAAATTTGACAGGTTGATCGGAAACAAAAACCGAGCCAGGGGTAATTTCGTCATTTTTCGCGACGGTGTCGGAATGGGCTGAAATTTGGCTGGTTGACGGGAAGCAAAAATCGCGACAGGGGCAATTTTGTCATTTTTCGCGACGGTGTCGGAATGGGCTAAAATTTGCCAGGTTGATCAGAAACAAAAACCACCCCAGGGACAATTTAGTCATTTTTCGAGACGGTGTCGGAATGGGCTAAAATTTTACAGGTTGATCGGAAACAAAAATCGTGCCAGGGGCAATTTCGTCATGTTTCGCGACGGGGTCGGAATGGGCTCAAATTTGGTTGGTTGACGGGGAGCAAAAATCGCGACGGGGGCAATTTCGTCATTTTTCGCGACGGTGTCGGAATGTGCTAAAATTTGCCTGGTTGATCGGAAACAAAAACCGCCCTAGGGAGAATTTAGTCATTTTTCGAGACGGTGTCGGAATGGGCTAAAATTTTACAGGTTGATCGGAAACAAAAATCGTGCCAGGGGCAAT
>NW_019252720.1:0-1237 GCF_002742605.1 Olea europaea var. sylvestris | reverse complement strand
GCATCACACAAAACTGCAATTTCTTTAGCTTTTTTGATAATTCCATTTCTTCTTTTTGAATATGTCACCTGTCTATTGCCGGGATTTTCGATCCTCTTTATCTCAATTTTTCCTCTCCCCATTAATGATCTCTCACACAATTTCTTCTTCTTCTTGATTGGGAAAAACTGAGTTCTTCAGGGGGAAAATCAATGCAGAAAGAGAAAGGAATATAGTTAAAGTGGTAGAGAGAGAAAAGTGATGGCACTACCACACATTCTTGGTTTGGAAGACAAGAAACTTTTCAAGAACTCGAGAAAATGGTTCTTTTATGGGAATTTGACAAAGCAAAGGCAACCATTTGATATCTCTGGTTTGATTTGGATTTGATAGTTTGTTAAAGGTCCTTACCGTAGCAAGCTAGTTGAGGCGCTTTCTTGTCCTTTGGCTCCTCAAACACTTCACACAAATACTCACTACGTGCTTATAAACATTTCCAGGCTTTCAACAAACCATTTGGAATTTTGAACTAATTGTTACGATTTACCCCTCTTCGAAACCAACATTGGCTTTTGTACTCTAAAATGGTTATATATTACAAGAATTTCACCTTTTAAAATGTGATCGTAAGGAGAGACTGTTGAATACTAGTTCTTGTGGTGATTTCTTTTTCTTTTTCATTCTTTCACATTATCTCCAATAAATTTGATGTGGGAGTTTACTTCCTCTTAGATTATAATTATTTGAGGTGAATTATTTAACAATATTAATTATTTTCTCAAACTGTAAAGTATTAAACAAGAATTATTCAGCCCCCGATTTTTCACCCCAAAAAATCAATTTTTGATCGTTGCTTTCAATAGTCAGCCACCACCTTTTACTTCTATATTTACAGGTGGAACCCACTTTTTTCTTCTAACGATCAAAAGATTAATTCTCATAATTACTACGGAACAGACCTTTAATAAGTTAATAGCCTCAATGACTTAATTTCTAGGAACTATGAATATATTGAGACCTCTGAATTTGTGAGGATGTTTCTTCAAGAGGAAACCTTGTGATATTTTAGCCCCCAATTGACGTATTCATTTTTAATCACATCCACAAAATAACATATTCTACAAGTAAATCCAAAAAAATTTATTACTTTTTAACTACACATTTTCCCAAAAATCACCATTCAAAACATTATTTTTCCCATTTCTCTTATAAAGCTATCAAACAGGAGCATAAAATCTTTAACCATCAAAATCAAATG
>NW_019252719.1:0-1237 GCF_002742605.1 Olea europaea var. sylvestris | reverse complement strand
TGTGTGCGGAAGTTACGCTCAATCCTTCGAACGCGAACAATCCAGCCGCTCCAAATATTCAGGTGCTCATTCTTTCGAAAACTGGCCGAAATCCGTCTTACATCATGACGAAGTGCTGAGTTCAATCTAAAACAGTCGCTACATTTCCAAAAAGTACTTGTGGGCCCAAAACGGACACCGTGTGCAAAAGTTACGCTCAATTCTTCGTCCGCCGACTCTCCAAGCATTCTAAATATGCAAGTGCTCATTCTTTCGAAAAATGGCCATAATCCCTCGTACGTCACGATGAAGTGGTGAGTTCAATCCAAAACGGTCGCTACATTTCCAAAAAGTACTTATTGGCCCAAAACGGACACCGTGTACGAAAGTTATGCTCAATTCTTCGTCCGTCGACTCTCCAAGCATTCTAAAGATGCAAGTGCTCATTCTACCGATAAAAGGCCAAAATCCCTCGTACGTCATGACGAAGTGGTGAGTTCAATCCTAAACGGTGGCTGCATTTCTAAAAAGTACTTATGGGCCAAAAACGGACACCGTGTGCAAAAGTTACGCTCAATCCTTCGAACGCGAACAATCCAGGCGCTCCAAATATTCAGGTGCTCATTCTTTCGAAAAATGGCCGAAATCCCTCTTACGTCACGACGAAGTGCTGAGTTCAATCTAAAACGGTCGCTACATTTCCAAAAAGTACTTATGGGCCCAAAACCGACACCGTGTGCAAAAGTTACGCTCAATTCTTCGTCTCTCCAAGCGTTCTAAGTATGCAAGTGCACATTCTTTTAAAAATGGCCAAAATCCCTCATACGTCACGATGAATTGGTGAATTCAATCCAAAACGGTCGCTACATTTCCAAAAAATACTTATGGGCCCAAAACGGACACCGTGTGTAAAAGTTACGCTCAATTCTTCGTCTGCCGACTCTCCAAGATTCTAAATATGCAAGTGCTCATTCTTTCAAAAAATGGCCAAAATCCCTCGTACGTCATGACAAAGTGGTGAGTTCAATCCAAAACGGTCGCTACATTTCCAAAAAGTACTTATGGGCCCAAAACGGACACCGTGTGCAAAAGTTATGCTCAATTCTTCGTCCGTCGACTCTCCAAGTGTTCCAAATATGCAAGTGCTCATTCTTTCGAAAAATTGCCAAAATCCCTCATAAGTGACGACGAAGTGGTGAGTTCAATCCAAAACGGTCGCTACATTTCCAAAAAATACTTATGGGCCCAAAACGGACAC
>NW_019252718.1:0-1237 GCF_002742605.1 Olea europaea var. sylvestris | reverse complement strand
AAAAAAAAAAAATACATTTAAAAAAAAATGGCTACAAAGGGAGCCAATATATGCAAATTGCAATACACAAACTGACACCTTTGATCAAGTGTACTCAGGCTTTAACCCACTCTCTTGTTGAATCTTTTTCTTCTTTTCTCATTTCTTGGGCTTTTAGACCTATTTGCAGAAGAAAAAGTAAATGGGAGATCCAAAAGTAGGAAAATTGCATTATGGTACCCTGTCTATCGTCTTAATGATACGTTGATCTTTCATTTTAATAAAGGTGCAAGTTGGTTCAAAGCTTTCATTGTACATTTAGAGTGTGTTTGATTGACATGGAAAATATCACCTAGAAAAGAAAATATTTTCCATCTTTTATGGAAAATAAAAACCACTTCTACCCAAAGAAAATATTTTCCTTAAAAACAAGGAAAATTAGACATATTTTCAAAAGTTGGAAAATGTTTTCCATAGAAAAAATAGCAATCAAACACTCCAAGTGAAAATTTGGATGGAAAACTGATATTTTTCGTGGAAAATAGATGTAATTAAACACACCCTTACTGTTATACAATTACTCTTCAATGAAGAAAACACATCCAAACTTCTGTTAAATTTTCATCTTCAAGTTAAGTTTTGCTTTTCAACTTCCAATGTAAGAGAGACTTCTTCCTATGAGCATTAGATAACAATTTAATTAACATATGGACAATTTCGATAATGAGACAGATTGTGTACAATAAGCTATTTTTGTTTGGGCTTCTTTGGCAGAATTCTATTTTTGTTTCTGTTTCTTGGAGACGAAGTTCTTGAGAAAAGCTATTTCAAACCAATTTTCTCCCCCATGAGCTTTTCTTTTTAATTAAAATTAATTTTTATTTCTCAACAAATTCCCCAAACAAGCTCAAGTTCGGTTAAGAAATGATGTTGGGGGATAGTAGGTGGTATTAGAAGGAGCGGAGGAGATGTGGGAAGTTCCAACAAAAATCTTGAAATTCACACAAAGTTAGTCACGGGGTAAGGGAGAGTGCAAAATTACAAGTTATTCCACGCAGTCGGTGGGCGGTGGGTGAGACGTGGAGATTTTATCTTCCAACCACAAAAAATAAAAAAAAAATCTTGATTTTTTACATTCTCAACAACCTAATAATATAATGTAAAAAGCTCTTTTGCCATAATTTTTTTACCCACTTGGTTAACACTCATTCACAAATGTGGACCCCGCTTGAATAAAATATGCTAAAAAAAAAAAAAA
>NW_019252717.1:88676-89574 GCF_002742605.1 Olea europaea var. sylvestris | reverse complement strand
TTGAACATATTTTTTCTCCAAAGTTAGTCATCTCTCCCTCACCACCCCTAACTAGTATTCGTGTTTTAAGGCACATCTTTTTTCCCCCCTTCAAATGAGAGCTTCTTGAACATATTTTTTCTCCAAAGTTAGTCATTTCTTTAAAGAAAACTTGGTACATTTACCTTTTGTGAACATTTGAGATCAAAAGACTTAAAATGAAGAACATTATCAAGCGGGTGATTTTTTCATTAACTATGGATCCCATACTACCCTCTATAAACAGAAAATCCATAACCCCAATTGCTAATGGAATACCATTTAGTTGACTTATGCCTGTTTGAGAACTTTCTCTTTAAAACTTCTATATGTTCTTTTTCAAGAACAAAGTTCTCATAAGTTTGCTCATGATTAAAAGTGTGATTTTTCATAGACGGCACCAATTTACTAACCTCGATTTCCAACTTGGTAGTATGGTCAACAGATATCGGTATTACCATACCTAAGTGTCACCTTCACATTTAGACAAATATTTAGAAATATGTAGCCTTCTTTAGAGGTGGGAAAGGCATCATGAGCACTTTGAGGGTCAAGTCTATCAATTGTAGATATGTATTTTGGGTATGGCATTTGAAACCGTAAAGCATTACCTGTAGATGATACTAAATGTGAGCTTTTATAATAGATGAGAAGAGGTGGTTAGTGTTAAATGAATGACATGTGTTGTAACACCCCAAAATTTTCTTACTATTTTTCATATAGACCTAAACTTAATATTGATCATCTAGCAAATGAAATAGTTCATATCTAGATTTGTCGTCGCACTAAAAGTCTGAAGGTTAATGTGGTAAACTCGACCCATTTATTTGTATATACATACTTTTTGGAATTGTCGTAGGTTATTTAGGTCAAATATTTT
>NW_019252717.1:13971-82493 GCF_002742605.1 Olea europaea var. sylvestris | reverse complement strand
CATCTTCGAGCACTAATTAGAGTTTTGAATATTTTTATTTTACAATCTAATAAATTGTATCACTTGTTAATTTTCAGATTTAAACGCTTTATTGGATTGACGGATGTCTTCTCCAAACTTGTTGCAAGAGTTCAAGGAATTTCATTTTGAAGAAATAGAATGAGATCATTCTAATTTGATTTTGTTTATTATCTTTTCAAGCTTATATTGCTGCCATTATTTGATATAAAGACAAAATATAATTAGATTTCTCAATGAATTTCAATATTGATGAATGTTTTGAATGTATTGTTGGTCTTCTTATTGTTGTTCATATTTTTTGTTCAAAAGATAATGTTATTGAATATTTACATTTGATAATTAAGGAATTAGGAATACTGTGTAATATGTATACATTACGATCAAAAAATGTTATTAAAAATAATACATTATATTCAAAAAAATGCTATAATAATTAAAAATTATGATGAAAAGAATGTTATAAAAGATGTAACATGACAATTAAAAAATGCTACTAAAGCTAAAAGTATGACGACAAAAAAAATGCTATCGAATTAAAAAAAGATTGCACGAAAAGAATGCTATAAATACTAAAACCATACAATAAAAAATTGCTATGTAAAAGTTTTTTATAGCACTTTATAATAACATTTATAAAACGTTATAATAGAGGTATGACTTTTAATAACACCACCTACGATAACATTTTGGAAAATGCTATGAAACATGATAGATAGCATTTTTCGCAAGCTATAGAAGACTTGATATGTTGTAGCATAGATTGGAGAGAAGTTGTCCTCTCTATCTAATGGGTTTTTTTTTATAGTTTGTCCTTTTTTGAATATTTTGGGAGACGTCGACTCTTACGTCTCTTTCAATTATGCTAGCATCTTTTCTACACTTCTGAAATTAAGATATATCACTTTGCACCTCTTCTTCTTCTTCTTGTTGGCTCCTCAGTAAGCATTGAAAGCCCTAGAAAATCTTGGTTGAGGCATATTTTGGGGTATATGCATGCCCTCTTGTATTTGCATCTATTGGAAGAAGAGTTACATAATAAAGTTTTGCTCCGTGATGGACCTCATGTTGGTGGCCATGACTGCTACCTCTCTAATAAGGTGTATGGTGACTCTTCAACCTCTACAATGATGGGATGGGCAGTGGTTAGCTTTAGTCAGAAGTGCCTCTTCTTTAGAGATCTCTCCCTCACCACTCCCTAACTAGTATTCGTGTTTTAAGGCACATCTTTTTTCCCCCCTTCAAATGAGAGCTTCTTGAACATATTTTTTCTCCAAAGTTAGTCATCTCTCCCTCACCACCCCTAACTAGTATTCGTGTTTTAAGGCACATCTTTTTTTCCCCCTTCAAATGAGAGCTTCTTGAACATATTTTTTCTCCAAAGTTAGTCATTTCTTTAAAGAAAACTTGGTACATTTACCTTTTGTGAACATTTGGGATCAAAAGACTTAAAATGAAGAACATTATCAAGCGGGTGATTTTTTCATTAACTATGGATCCCATACTACCCTCTATAAACAGAAAATCCATAACCCCAATTGCTAATGGAATACCATTTAGTTGACTTATGCCTGTTTGAGAACTTTCTCTTTAAAACTTCTATATGTTCTTTTTCAAGAACAAAGTTCTCATAAGTTTGCTCATGATTAAAAGTGTGATTTTTCATAGACGGCACCAATTTACTAACCTCGATTTCCAACTTGGTAGTATGGTCAACAGATATCGGTATTACCATACCTAAGTGTCACCTTCACATTTAGACAAATATTTAGAAATATGTAGCCTTCTTTAGAGGTGGGAAAGGCATCATGAGCACTTTGAGGGTCAAGTCTATCAATTGTAGATATGTATTTTGGGTATGGCATTTGAAACCGTAAAGCATTACCTGTAGATGATACTAAATGTGAGCTTTTATAATAGATGAGAAGAGGTGGTTAGTGTTAAATGAATGACATGTGTTGTAACACCCCAAAATTTTCTTACTATTTTTCATATAGACCTAAACTTAATATTGATCATCTAGCAAATGAAATAGTTCATATCTAGATTTGTCGTCGCACTAAAAGTCTGAAGGTTAATGTGGTAAACTCGACCCATTTATTTGTATATACATACTTTTTGGAATTGTCGTAGGTTATTTAGGTCAAATATTTTAGTATTTCAAAAGTTGATAAAAATATATCAATATTATACTCATTTTGTAACTCGTGCTAAATAACATAAATTGGCTCAAGAAGAAATAATTTTAGACTAACCATATTCGAGTTATCTTGGTAGAAAGAAAATTACTCTAATCCTATATTTTATTGATAAAAAAATATAATAATGAAATAGTAAAAAGAAAACTTTCATTTCAATTCGTTTGCTTGGAATTTGAAAGGGATATTATAAATTAATCATGATTAATTTATTATATTTTGATAATAATTAGTCTAATTAATCCTATAAAACTCTTCATTTACATCTTTTACGTTTGGAATTAAATTAGTAAATTGAAAAGTCATTGTTTTGTTGGAGTTATGAGGTGTGAGAATTTTATATATATGGTTAAAGTTTTCTTTTAAAACACCAAAAACTTCATTGCTTACAGTTTGATACAGCACACTTTGTTAGAAATAAATTTTCCTTACTATTATTCCACAATCATATTTTCAGATTTATTTGGTATCAAGTTGAGGTAAGAATACGAGGTGCAAAGTGATAAATTCTTATTCCTTGATGTTTGTATAATTTTTTACATAAAATGCTATGAGGCATTTGAGTCGAACTCTATGTTAAATCCTTCGAGATGGACCGTTAGGTCAAATATGTTAAATCCTATGGGATGGACCATTTGGTCAAGTATGTTAAATCCTACAGGATATGGAGATTTTTAAGAAATTCCTTTAGCTCTAAATCTAAGAAATGTTGGTATGTTATGTCATTTTTATATTTATATCATGTGAATAAGAATGTGTACGTATTCTTACTGAATGTTTTCAAAATAATCGCTCTTACAATACCTTTTAGATGAGAATGGATCATTTGGATGCGTGGAAGATTGATTGAGTGATGCTTATGGGATCGCCAAGTAAATTTTGTAGAAAAGATAATTGTCAAACTTTATTTGAAGAACATCTTTATATTGAATTTTGTGCATATTGTTTAATATCTATTTTTTATGCATTTTCAACACTTAATGAAAGTGATATTTCTATTTAAATAGACAAAGAAGATGATGTAACACCTCGAGCTATTTTTGTTTAAATTAATAATAATAAAAATGAAATAGATCTCGGGGTGTTACACGTGTCCTCATCTGGATGTCAACGTGTAACTGTTATAGGCATCATCTCTGTAGTCCTAGGTTCAACTGGCATTTAATGATTCTGAAATGTTGCCATCTCATTATCTAAGTCTGATATATACAAAAATAGACTGACATATTGATGGAGAGGCTTTTACTGTAATGATGTCAAACCAATTAACCGAACATGAGATCTCATATAAAGGATCTCTTCGACTAGGTAAAGCTATGCAACATATCTTGTAGAATCAAATGCTTTAATACTTCAGAACTGGATTACATTAAATCATGGCACCTCAGCTTGATCACGGAGGTTCAACCTGTATACGTCACATCAACAAAGGTAAGGATATTACTTCAGTTTCCTCTATTTGATGGTCTCAGTTGGATCACGTAAACAACTAATGTGAAGTTTGGACCTTAGGTGATTCTTAGCTGGCTACCACGTGGTCAGTAATGGGTGCCTCGTAGGATAAGGCATAATATACTTCAGAACCAAGTATACAGAGTTAACATGGATGTTGCTCTATACCAATAAACAGTCATGATCTTACTCGAGTGAGTTAATTTGAAATGTCTTTCAGTCAAATTGCTCACTTGCATATGACATCCATGAAAAATCTTCAATACTTACCACTCTTATACAAATCTTATCGTCTTTGATAAAATGGATACCTCTTAAATTCTTCACCAATACTCGATGATGGTTGTCTTTAACACTTTCTAGCTAACAAATATCATACCTATATATAACACATAATGTACATTGATGTGTGACTAAATGTTGAGGACTGGGTAAGTAAAAGATAAAAAAAGGTTATGAACCTATTTTAAATTGTAGGTCCACTGTATCAATAGTTTGTTAAAGACAGGACCATGATTGCTCTTCCCCTTGACATCAATCATCACTATTTAGTCCATGAAGATAATCTTACACAATCTCCTCCGAGCCTTCATAGTTCATTTCTCTCTCATCGTTAAATATAAATGTCGCATCTACGTATTGAAATTTTGTATCATTAATAACTACAGAAGGCTTTATTCTCATAATCTGAATCCATAAGCTCTGTAACATCTTTCTAATTTTCATTATTGTTATTCTTACCTTCTTCATCACATCTGTTATTATTTTCATAACCCCCGCTATCACCATATCCAATTCCATTACCATCACCATCTACATAATTAACATTTTTTTATAAGCTCCATCACACTACCTTCATCACCAATTGGTCTATGAACTCCTCATCACCTTACTGACACTTTGATCACCACTTTTATTACCTACTTCATTGCCTCTTTCATCAACTCTTTTCACACATAATTTATATTAGAAGCCTAATTTGCAGCACACGTATCTTCAACAATTTAGTCGTTGGAACTTTTCATCGTGGTCTGTTCTTCTCTAGAAGTATATCTCTTAAGCTCACTGCTTATGCTAATTGGGCTGGTTGCCCAGATTCTCGTCGTTTTACTACTGAATGATGTATTTTTCTATGAGATGCTCTTATTTCTTGAAAAATGTAAGAAACAAGATTGTATTTTTACGTCCTCCACTGAGGCTGAATACTGTACTATGTTAGCTGCTTGTTTTGAGATTGTGTGGTTGCAAAACTTTTAGCAGAACTTGGTATTTTCCAATCACAACCTACGTCACTCCATGGTAACAACACTAGTACTATTCAGATTATGGCTAATTTTGTGTATCATGAATGCACCAAATATATCGATGTAGGCTGTCATTACATAAGAGACACACATGATTTCAAGATCATCACTCTTTCTCATGTTTCTACTACTCACCAGCTCACAGATATCTTCACCAAATCTTTGACTCACATTCATCAAAATTTTTCTCAGCAGCAAATTGATGTATGTCAACTCACCACCATCAATTTGAGTGGGGGTATTAGAGGCTTAATTTGCAGCACACGTATCTTTAGCAATTTAATGATTAAGTTTCCTTGTATAGCATATTTACATAGCATAGAATCTGGGATTAATTAGTTCCCATGTATACTTTGTAAATGTAAGGCAATACAAAACAAGAAATCATTTATTTAGAAAAATTGGTTTTGGCAATTTATTACATGAACCTTGCATATCGTAATAGCCATTTCTCCTTAAAGGCATTGTCTACTCGACTAAAAACTAGTTTTGCAAACTAGTTATCTACAAATGCTTATAATACCCACACTTTCTTAGAATATCTTCATATTAACTCTGTTGTCCATCGTAGTCTTGTGGTATAACTCGAGGATATGAGCCATTTAAGAGATTGGCTTTTCCACAACACCAGCATCTTTTCAACAATTTGTGTCATCCCTACTTAACAAATGGACTTTTCAGTCTCAGTAACGATGGGCACAGTTATACTTGTCATTTGAACTCAATTTTTACTTTCATAATTAGACAACCTAGCTCTTTTTTGGGCTCCATTTTAATGAGAATATATGGTTAAAAAGCAACAAAAAATTAGATTTACATTTACTATTATTTTAATGAAAAATGTATGGTTAAAAATGAAGAATGAAAAAATACATTAAATTATCATGACAATTCAAACAAACTCTCGACAGTGGTGGTGGAGTGATACATGCATCATCAACCCAACTATTAACTAACTTCCCAGTGGTAAAGGATTGGGTATACAAAAGATGACGAAAAAATTATACAATAATGGAAAGTTGGAGATGCTTACTGCAATTTACCATTTGTTTTATCATTTCCATGCACGTTTCCTTATAAACCAAAGAAGTTCATGGAAAGTTATAAACTAGTGTTTAAAAGAAATTGAAGTCCTACAAATATAAAAGAGTGAAAGATTTGGTCGGACACTTGTCACAAGTATGTATCATCCTATACTTTTATTATTATTATTATTTTAGGTTGAACTAGACGTCGTCATTCCATTTCTCTATTTTTCCACTCAACCTACCATTCATCTGTTCTTATTCATCTTCTTTCCCTTCTTTCCAAAAATCAAAAAATCCTGAATTATAATTTGCTCAATTGCACATACTAGTATTATGGATTCATCAGCTCCTCGGAGTTCCACTTGCATTTTAAGTATTTTTGTTCTATTCTTTTAAGTTTAATCTACAATAAAAATAGATTTTTTTTATTTTTTTTTATTTTTGTGAATTTATTATTATTATTATTATTTTTTTTTTTTGTGAATTGATGGAATTTTGGAAAATTTAATAATTTAGTTTGATTTGAATTGGTAGAGAAGTCTGGATGAAGTTGGCTAATTTTAGATAGATATATACAAAATCGCCTAAAATATTGAAGCATATTAAAATGATGAATTTTACTCATATTTTTGAAAGTGCAGCTGCACGAAGCAAAGCTCCATCCAGGTGCATGGAGCTAGAGCTTTGTGCATCACAAAGCTACTTCGTGCAGCAACATAGCAATAAATCCGTCCAGCCTCTCCTTCTCACAGAGCATTAGCTTCATGCTACTTAGAGCAGCACGAACAACCCCTCCACGATGTAGACCCATCTTGGTGCAATGCGAGCTGGCTTTTGGTTGTGTGGATATGACTAAAGGCAAAAATTCAAATTTTTTGTATATAATATGTGAGAAGTTGTTTTCTTTTCGTGTTTAGTTGTTGGCATAATGGATTCTACAACAAAAAAAATCTTGAAATTTGCAAAGTCAACAACTATACGCCCAAGCACGAGAATTGAGACAAAAACGTCGACTGGAAATGTAGACATGAGCATTAAGATTTCGGGATGTACCAATGTAAAGAAGAGGTATTTCTATTGCATTTTTATATATTTTTTTTTTCAATTATAATCTTTCTTATATTTGGCTTTTTTATATGCTTTTTTTAGATAATCCCATTTGTTGATCTGAGGGATTTAGTAGTGTTGATGAAGAAATAGATATAGGTGAAGTATGCTTTCACTTTATTTTTTTTTTCCATGTTGCTTGCGCTAAGTTTATGGATTGCGGTAAATTGCAAGTTGTATGTTATTTCTACTTAATTTAATTTCTGTCTTTTTATACTTTTTTTCCAATTTCAATCTTTCTTATTTTTCCCCATTTTATGCCTATTTTAGATAATCCCGTTTGTCAATCCTTCAGTGTTGATGAAGTAATAGACAGAGTTTTACTGTAGATTCCAACTGAGTATTATTTGTTAACTTTGCCAACAGTTTATAATTACTATGGTGCAAAGAAATATAAAAGAGGAAGTAAAGGTTTATGCTGTTGTGGTGGAACCATTCAATTAAAAATGAATAATATATCTACAGAATTGTATGATTTATTTACTTCACCATCTGATAAATCGATTGAATTTAGGACTTAAATCTAAACTTACAATTGTAATTTTTCATTTACTTAATTTGGTGAAAAATATGATAAAGACTTATGCAGGAGAAACAAATGAATATATACTTTTAGAATTCAAGAACAAATATATGATTACCTAAATGATCTTCTTCCAATATATTCTAAGCCTTTTTAATTGCAACTTTATTTTTACGATACTGAAAATAAGATAGAAAATCAATTGAAAATATCAAATTAATTATCTCAATCAATTATTGAGAAATTACTCCACATTTTACAAATTAATCCTTACGCAAACTTTTTTCGAAATTTAACTAATACTCCTGATTTACTAAGTCATCATATGAAAATTATATCGACTTTAAGTATGGATCAAAGAGTTTACAATGCTCTAATGACATCATAAGTTGCTGCTTTTTTGGTAGATGATGCAACATCACACAATGTTGGAAATCGTGATATATCTATTTATGCTTATTCTGATAACAAACATAAAGTACACTATTATTTTCAATTTTATGACCCTCTCTAGCACCCTTGATTACGCCGAAAGAATAACGCAGTAATTGTAGCACAGCTTTGGGGTGTCAATTCCACAGGGAGATGGAAGAATTATTTAAAGGATTTATCGAACTAGAATTTCGTGAATTATGTGAAAATAATTTGTCAATTAGAATGAGATTCAATTACCAATATGCGAATTAGTGAAACATCAGAATTCATTCTCTCAGATTGGATCAATCAACACCTATCATTCATGTATCTTACTAAAAAATCTAGGTTCCTATAATACATTCCCACTTAATCTATTGAAATCAGATTCAAAAGCGACCATATACATCAAGCATAAGGCAGTAAGGAATCACACCAATGAGATTATTTTAAATTGGAATTCAATAAATATTCGATCAAACTATAAAAAGAGCATGACTAATTCTATGAAAAATCTAATAAGAGTTAAACCACTTCAAAACCAATTCATGAAGAAAACCTAGATCAATTTAATTTCACTTATAATTCTAGAATTTAGGCTTCCTAAGAACATATTCCTCTTTGATTTATTGAAATACAATTCAAGAAACTATTATATACCTCAAGCATAAAACAGTAATCAAATCACATCAATAAATCATTTCAAATTTAAATTCGACAAATATTTTCGTCATTCAATGGAAAAACATAATTGAATCTATGAAAAATTTGATAAAAGCTAAACAAATTTCAAAAGTATAATAAGGTAGAAATCTAAATCCCAGAATTATTCAACAATGAATAGCACGTTACATAAATGAATAGATGTTAAAATCCCCAAATCCGATCAAGATCAATCGTGGCTTCACCAAAATATTTAGCCTTCCATGGAGTTCTTATGCCCAAGATGAGAGAAAATGGATCCGAGATGATTAGGGGCGTTCTCCCTTATTTTGGGTGATTTAGGGCTTAAAATTCGTGGGTGATCAAGTTACCGTAAGAGTTTGAACGGAATTAGGAAACTAGAGATTCGGCCAAAAATTGTTCTTTGCAACTACTTTTAGTATTTTGACCATAATTTTCTCTCCTGATATCCAATTAAAGATATTGAAATTGCATTGGAAAGCTAACACAAAGGGATACAATTTTGGTGGATAGCTTTTTCCAAATTCTGACGTTTACTGGGTCAAAAGTGGACGTCAATCTCCGGTTGAAAATTTGGAAAATCTTTATGCAGTTGGAATTTAATTTGTGAATATGTTATGGTCATATTTAACTTGTTTTGACTTCTAATTGCATCCAATAGACTCTTAGCTTTCTTGAATCATCATTTCATCTCCCGTCTCATCTTTAAATTATTTGTAATTTGATCCCTAAACTTTCATTTTCTTCCATTTTGGTCATTTTTCACTCTTTTCTTCTAAATTTCACATTTTCTACTAAAATACAACATGAATCAAAGTATAAGTATAATGAGTGCATTTTATTATCAAAGAATCACACGAATGCAATAATTAAGAGGAAAAAATATTATATTTTACACTCGTATCACACCCTCCAACTTGCTTATTGCTAGTTCTTAACAATTCAATGCAGAACAAGTAAACGAGCGATTAGACAGTGATACAAGTAAAATTATTAAGTATCAATTTAACCACATTTCATGTTCTTTTCACATTCAACACCACAAGAACTTGACAATGCCATGATCATCAAGATATCAAAAACACTTGCCAAATGTGTGTCTGTGTTTGTCAAGCCATAGCCATTTTACCACCAACCCTAACACATGCAACAATAAGTATGTCTCAAGCTGAAGGTTCAACCCTATAACTCATGGATATCAAAGTGTTTAGTGCGATTTTCTCTTATGGAGTTAAGAAAGATATACTCTCAGAACATGGAGGCTTAAAATTTATGAACAAGCAACAAGTAAATATTGATCACATGATAGGCACATTATCAACTGAGAATTCATCAACTTCTTACCACAACCCTACTTAAGATCAAAACAGCCAATGCAAAGGGTGTGAAAAGGGTTAATTTGGGTTACATGTAAAGTAGGGCAGAAAGAATTTAAGGACTTCCAAATATCAAGCTAGGCATCTCAACAAGTATTTCAACATATCAATCATTGACAACAATGCATTCCTCAATCTTTCAATTCTCAACGGCAATTCACCTTTTTTTCATCAACTTTTAGCAATTTTTTTTTAAATACTTCTTCTTCTTCTTTTAAGATTCATCACTTCACCTGTGTGCTTATCAATTCTTATCACTTTTCTTCATTGCTTTTTTTCTCAAATGACATTCAATACCTACTATACACTTGGGAAGCATAAATGTTTGAAAAATGAATGTTTATAGACTTTATTCCGATTTGAAAAGGTATGGATAACATAGGCGCATGAAAAGAAATGGTTATATGTGTATTAGCTCAAAGTGGCTACTAAGAGATTATAATTATGAAAAGAGACGAACTAGTCTGAAGGCTCAACTTCAGTCCTAAATTGACTATTATCATTTCCCAAGTATAATCCACCATCTTACCACATACCATGTAATGTTATTCTCAGAAGAAGTTTCCAATTCATAAAATCAATGAATACTTATTAGTATATATGACTCTCAATCTTTACCAATTCTCTCATAAGAAAACTTCAGTAAGAGACTCCTCTAACTACATGTGTTAAACCACTATTATACCACAAGACTTGTGTGCACAAAATGATTCAACAAGTATCTCAACATCTAGACTTACATGAACAATATCAACTTCTAATGGCATATTTTGTCATTCAAGAATATGAACATGTAGCAAATAGAGACTTAAGGAAAAATTTACACCAAAATTCCATGTAAATCATGCAATTCACAACAATATTTAAGTTAAACTCTCCCTCCAACTAGACACTACATTGTCCTCAATGCAAAAATATGTCTGCCAAATAAAGGTAAGGAAAGATGTCACCTGAGTGCCGAAATGAATCGCATAAGCTGAAGTATAAGAAACTAAAAGTTTTCAATGGAAAAGGTGATGCAGAAAATAAAAATAAACTAGAATGTAGTGAACAATGCATGGAGATGCCAATAAACCTAACAAATGCAGAAATAAGATAAAAGAAGGGAAAATAACTCCTATTGGGTTGCCTCCCAAGCAGTGCCTTTTTTTATTGTCATTGGCTCAACCCATTGTTTGTTTCTTTAGCCCGCATCCAGCCAGTGTATTGTCAACACTCTTTGCATTGCACCAAACTCAGTGAAAATAATCGCTGGTGATGTTCCACAATCTTGCAAATCGTCAAAGGCAACACAAATATTAGCATATTCCCCATCATCATACCTTGCTAGAATTTCAGAATTAAAAAAAAAAAGATTTTAAAGGGTTGGGGTCAATAATTGCAGGTGCTTCCTCTTAAACGAGTGCATCAATCATGAATGTTTGATGACACTCGTCATCCTCCTCAGGTTGCTTCATGATGTGAAAGATGTTGATGTCCAGGGTCATGTTCCCAAATGATAGTTTCATTAGACCATTCCTGCAATTGATAAGAGCATTAGCCGTGGCAAAAAAAGGTCTACCAAGAATTATGGAAATTTTGGAGTTAACATTTACATCAACTTTTAGGTCCAAAATCAAGAAGTCAACAGAGTAGTAAAATTTGTCAACTTGTACGAACACATCCTCAACTACTCCCCTAGACTTAATAGTGGATCGATCAGCCAATTGTAAACTTACTGATGTGGGTTTCATCTCTCCTAGCCCTAATGACAAGTAAATATTATACGGCATGATATTGACACTAGCCCCTAAATCAAGAAGGGCTTGTGAAATCTCATGGTTTCCAATGATGCAAGAGACAGTAGGACAACTAGTGTCCTTATACTTTGGTGGGATCTTTTGCTCAATGACAGCACTCACATGTTTAGTCAAGAAAGTAGTTTTCTTGACATGGTGTTTCCTCTTCACAGTACACAAGTCTTTTAGGACTTTAGCATAAGTAGGAACCTGGGAAATCATATGTAGGAGAGGTAGATTGATTTTTACTTGTTTTAGATGCTCAAGGATTTCACTATATTGGCCGACAGATTTTGAGGTGAACTTGAGAGCTTGAGTGAAAGGCATTCTAGATTAATTTTTCACTATCTCCTCACTAGGGATACTCTCTTCTGAATTACTAGGGTCCTTTTCATTCTCCCTAGATTGAGGGCTGGTTCAATGACTTTCTCAGATCGAGTGGTTATGGCTACTACTTCTTTAAAGTTGGTCTCTCCCGATCATGAAGTTTGTGACATGTGTTGTCCCTTTGGATTTGGTTGAGCTTAAGCTGGAAATTTTCCATGTTCCCCTAAAGTTAAGGCATTGGTTAGTTTGGACACATGATTTTTTATCTCTTTATTTTTCTCAACTAACTAGCCAATCATAGTCTCAAATTTTTTATTTGTTTTACCCTGTGCCTCAATAAATGAATGTGAAGTATCTTCTAAAGAGTTCCTAGAGAATGTGGGTTGACGTAAGGGTACATTGTAAGCTTTATTGATTGGGCAGTTTTGGGGTGATTTCGCCACCCTGGGTTGTAAGTCTCGGGATAAGGGGTACATGGCTTTTGATTAATGCCTAGAGCATTATAGTGTTCCTCATAAACTTCCATTATCTCAGCGTAGGTAGTGTACCCTTAAGCTGGATGATCAGTTCCACCACAAACAAAACACGGTCCTAATAATTCAACATGGGATGCATTCTGTGTAAGCTTTGAGTCCCTAACACGTAAGATTTTGAGTTCTTTAGTAAGGGCATCTACCTTGGCTCTAAGATCATCCTCCTTCCTAAGATGATAAATGCCTGTGCTAGTGATGTTTTCGGTAGGTCGTGACCTATTAGTACTCTCAATGGCACTAGGTCCAGTCTAGGTACGGGCTTTCTTGATTAAGTTATCTAAGTATTCTATAGCCTCATCTGGATCTTTTTGTAGAGATTCACCATTACACATCATTTTCACAAACTGGCGCTCCCTAGGTAATAATCCCTCATATAAGTAACTCACAACTAGCCAACTTTCATAACCGTGGTGGGGGCAAAGAGCTTGCAATTCTTTGTATCTTTCTCGTGCTTAATATAAAGTTTCATTGTCCTTTTGGACAAAAGAAGAAATTTATTTTTTTAAAGCAGTTGTTTTATGATGGGAAAAGTATTTGCTAAAGAATGCTTAGGTCATTTCAGCCCAAGTCCCAATCAAACGTGATCACAGTGAATACAACTAGCTTCTTACTCATTCCTCGAGTGAAAATGGGAAAATTTTTAACATGACTACATCCAAAGTACCATGTTGACTGTGGAAGGTTGCCACCACCTCCTCAAACTCCGTAATATGCACGTATGGATTTTTGCTTTCAAAACCATGAAAATTGGGAAGAAGTTGAATCATTCCCGATTTTAGGTCCATATGTGGGCATGTTAAGTAGAAACATGATGCATGATGGTGTAGATGTTTGTGTGGGATGAAGGTAATCATGCAAGGTCCTATAGGGCGCATCACCATGCTCACTATCAGATATTGTGTTATATGATGTGGTGTTCATGGCAATAGATTCAGTATCAAACAAAGAGATAGGATGAGATTTAAACACTAGTTGAGGCCTCGCAATAAATTGCCCTTGCTCATCTCGAAGCCTGTTCATAAAACACACACAAAAAAAAATGAAACTAAATGAGAAATAACAAAATAATTAAGAAAACTAACTAAAAGAATGTAAAAAGGGATGAAGTCACCCTTTGCTCAAGAATCTTTCAAGTATTTGTACCGTCTCCCCGGCAATGGCGCCAAAATTTGATTACGCCCAAAGCGTAACGCGGTAGTTGTAGTACAGCTTTGGGGTGTCAATTCCACAGGGAGATGGATGAATTATTTAAAGGATTTATCGAACTAGAATTTCATAAATTATGTGAAAATAATTTGTCAATTAGAATGAGATTCAATTATCAATATGCGAGATTAGTGAAGCATCGGAATTCTCTCTTCTAGATTAGATCAATCAACACCTATCATTCATGTATCTTACTAAAAAATTTAGGTTCCTATAATACATTCCCACTTAATCTATTGAAATTAGATTTAAAAGCGACCATATACATCGAGCGTAAGCAGTAAGGAATCACACCAATGAGATTATTTTAAATTGGAATTCAATAAATATTCGATCAAACTATAAAAAGAGTATGACTAACTCTATGAAAAATCTAATAAGAAATAGATCAATTACACCAACAAATATTTTCGTCATTCAATGGAAAAAATATAATTGAATCCATGAACAATCTAATAAAAAGCTAAACAAACTTCAAAAGTATAATAAGGTAGAAATCTAAATCCTAGAATTATTTGACAATGAAAAGCACGTTACATAAATGAAAAGATGTTAAAATCCCCAAATCCGATCAAGATCATTCGTGGCTTCACCAAAATATTTAGACTTCCATGGAGTTATTGTGCCCAAGATGAGAGAAAATGGATCCGAGATGATTGGGGGGCGTTCTTCCTTGTTTTGGGGTGATTTAGGGCTTCAAATTCGTGGGAGATCAAGTTACCATAAGAGTTTGAACAGAATTAGGAAACTAAGCCAAAAATTGTTCTATGCGACTACTTTCAGTATTTTAATCATAACTTTCTCTCTCGATGTCCAATTAAGGTAATTAAAAGTGAGTTGAAAAGATAACACAAAGGACTAGAATTTTTCTGAAATAGCTTTTTCCAAATTCTAACGTTTACTGGGTCAAAAGTGGACTTCAATCTCCAGCTGAAAATTTAGAAAATCTTTATGCGGTTGGAATTTAATTTGTGAATATGTTATGATCATATTTAACTTCTTTTGACTTCTAATTACATCAAATGGACTCCTAGATTTCTCAAATCATCATTCCATTGCCCGTCTCATCTTTATATTATTTACAACTTGGTCCCTAAACTTTCACTTTGTTTCATTTTGGTCATTTTTTGCTTTTTTCTTCTAAATTTCACATTTTCTACTAAAATGCAATCTGAATCAAAGTATAAGTATAACGAGTATATTTTGGTATCAAATAATTACACGAATACAATAATTAAGAGGAAAAGATATTATATTTTACACTCTTATCAACCCTTTATTATTTCCTAATGTTGAGTATGGTTGGCATCAGGGCATACAAAGAGTAAATAAATTACATAAGCATGGTAATAATTCTTGTATAGAACTGTTGATTGGTGCAGATTATGTTGATTCTCCACAGGAATTACTAAACAATGAAATGACATGTTTGAAAAATGAGTTATTGATTTGTTATAAGATTTTAGTTGCATTTTTCGTTGGCATTTAATTTCTTTAAGTGCATATTCAGTCCTGCCAAAGAAATGAAAATGATGCCAAGTCTCCTGTCGTGAGTATTATTGCTATAAAATACAGGTAAGGTCATTAGATAGCTCTATGTTATTACATGCTGGTTGGCTTTTCCAACAATATGTGGTTGACATTTATTTTAAAGTTGAATCTTCTAGATTGAATTACTTCCATAACAATCAAACAGGGATACATAGTGAGCTTTATCAAGGAATTGTTGATAGCGTACAAAATGGTATAACTAGAGGATCTAATATAGGTAAGATGATTATTTTATCATCTTCCTTCATTGGTCGTCTTAGGGATTTGAATAATAGATACATGGATGCTATGGTATTGGTTCAGAAATTTGGAAAGCCTGATATTTTTTTAACTATTACATGCAATTTGAATTGGCCTGAAAAAAGCAAGAACTAAAGTATTATGATGAAGTTCAAAACAGACTTGATTTGGTCTCATGAGTTTTTAGAACAAAGTTAGAAGAGTTAAAAACATATTTATTCAAGAAACGGTTAGTTGGACCAGTGGCTGCACACACACACACACACACACACACATATATATGTTATACAGTTTCAAAAAAGAGATTTACCAAATGCTCACTTTCTAATTATACTTAACTCAGGTTCCAAAATTATTTCTCCTGAAAATGTGGACAAGATAGTATGTGCCGAAATCTCAGATAATACAGAGTATCCTTATTTACATTCGATTGTTGTTAAACACATGATGCATAGTCCTTGTGCTTCTTTAAATCCAAACAATGTGTGAATGCAAAATGGTAGAATATGTAGAAGTCATTATCCACATAAATACAATGCACACACTTCTTTGGATGAAAAATCTTTCCTTAAATATTGAAGATGTAAAGATGGTAAAAAAGTTAAAGTTAGAAAACACTTCCTTGATAATAGGTGGGTTGTGCCTTATAATTCTTATCTATTAACTAAATATAATAGTCATATTAATGTCAAAATATGTTCAACAATAAAAGATGTTAAATATTTTTACAAATATATTTATAAAGGACATGACAGTGAATTTCTCTGTGAACACTAACAATGGATTTGATAGTATAGATGAAATACAAAAATTTCAGTCTGGTGGTAGATGGATCTCTCTGCCTAAAGCAATGTGAAAGATCTATGGATTTACTATGTATGAAATGTGTCCAACTGTTATTTCATTATAGTTACATCGACAAAATCAGCAATTAATTACATATAAAAATACTGATGATCTTCCTAGAGTTGTCAGACAATCTTTTCTTCAAAAAATAATGTTAACTGAATTTTTTATAATGAATGTTACAAATGAAGACACAAGAAAATTGTTACTTAGAGAATTTCCTGAACATTTTGTGTGGGATGGACAATGAAAATGCCGGATTATTAGAAAGAAAAAAAGGTGTTGTGATTAGAAGAATTGTATCAGCAAGTCCAGGTAAAGGTGAAAGATATTACCAACGAATATTATTGAATCACATTAGAGGACCTCTATCTTTTGAAGGCCTCAAATTTGTTAATGGCATTTTTTAAAAAACTTTTCATGAAGCTGCATTATTAGAATGTTTAGTTAGAATGAATGATAATTATGAATTGCAACTATTTTAGCTCTCTGTTCTTCGACGATCCAAAAATATTATGGCATCAATTTCAAGAATGTATGTTTGAAGATTATTTGCTGAAGAATGTGAGTTTAAATGATGCAGAAGTAAAAACAGTACAGTCTATAAATTCATTTTTGAACCATTTAGCAAATCTTTAAATGATTACAGATTAGGCTTTATGATATTAATGTCCAACAGGAAGAAATATTAGGAAGAATGGTTGGTGAAGAATTGGTAGTATCAATATCTGAAGCAGATCTTCTTTGTGCAGATAAGTTTAACCAAGAGCAAAAAATTGCTTATGATGCAATACTGAATAAAGTTTTCCATAATATTAGTGATATATTTTTTATTGATGGTCCAGGTGAAATAGGGAAAACATTTTTGTACTGTAGATTGCTTGCAGTTGTAAGATTGAGAAATTTGGTTGCTTTAGCAACTGCATCTTCAAGGATGGCTACTAGTTTATTGCCAGGAGATCGAATAGCACATTCAAGGTTTAAAATTTCGCTTTATATTCATAGTGATAGTATTTATTTAGTAAGTAAATAGTTTGCTCTAACTGAGCTACTTAGGATCACATGTTTAATTATTTGAGATGAAGCTCCAATGATAAATTTCCAATCTATTGAAGTTTTAGACAAATTGCTAAGAGACATAACATATGTTGAATTACCTTTTGGTGGAAAAGTAATTGTTTTGGGTGGGGGCTTTCACCAAATTTTATTTGTTTTTTAACAAGGGAGTAAAGAGTACATCATTGCATCATCCTTGTTAACTTTTATCTATGACTCCTTTTTACAAAAATCAAATTACTTCAAAATATACGAACTCATTTAGATCCTCATTTTTCAGAATATTTACTTCCGATTGGCAATGGAATAGAAAACACTCACTCCTGTGGTATGATTAAGCTTTCGTCTCACATCACTCTGGATTATGAGGAAGATAACATTTCATTACATATATTAATTGATCTTTTAGTTCCTGAAATAACCGACTATTCAAAAAACCTTCAGTGTATTTTCACTTCTTCTTTTTATCATGCATCTTTAATTATCATCTTTCTCAAATTATCTTTAGTTATCATTTTTCTCAAATTATACACATTCTTTGTAATGGCTTTCATTAAATGTATCTTTACTTGTTTTGATTTATTTGTTCTTTCATACTAATTGGTAATGTTGCTTCATTTTATTTTGTCCAAAATCAACAACGTAACAACATCTCAAAGGAGAGAAGAAAATAAAACTATATAACATTTAAAAAATATCTAACTTAAACCTATTACATAATCTTCCTTCTAACAATGCTCAACACAAGAAGTTATTATACTTGGATTATCCATGCAATCATTCATTACAATCACAATCAGGATATCAAGACAAACGAGGATGTAGAAAATATTCGTTATAACCAATATCTACTACAATCTTCCTTCTGTATATACTCATCTTAGCTGGTGAAACAATTTCTACAAGATGTCCTAAGATGAAGCATTATATAATTTAAGTACAAAAATTACATAGTTAAGCCTGCAAAATAAATAGATAGCTTTGTGTTAAATAAATTAATATGTGAAATGAAATTAGATAGAAAATTAAGTATTATAGTAAATAATAAATAGCTTAAATGTTCACCCATTGTTTGCAAAGTGCAGGTAAGATATAATCTCCAACTCTATTTGTTTGTTTTCATGTTTTCTTAAATCTCGTCTAGTGGGGGTTGAAGACAGCAATAATGTTTGAACCAAATTGTATGTTGGTTTTGCATGAGCTCTCACTTATTCTGATGTGCGAACATTGTTGCTGTAATAGTCAATTTGAAATTTTCACTCGCAAATTTTAATAGCAAAAAGATATCAACTGTTGCCTGGATATGAGAATGGAATCAATAAATAATTGCACATTATCCATGGACGACCGGTTCTAGGCAATCCACCATTTATATACTCTTGCAAATTAATTACATCCACTGGCTGTTTACTAACATTTCCTCTTTTTACGTTTACTTGCTATCATCACTTGATGAGCACACTCAGCTTCAAATCCAAAGTCCATAATTGCATTTTTTTAGAAATGAGTGTGCAACCATAATTAATTAGCCGTCTCAATAGCTTTAACTCTACCTCAATATTCTAATAAAATGAATAGACATAGATTAGGTATATTAGATATGGAATGAAATTATATTGCAACTAAACTTTACTCAACGCAATGTTTATATCTTTTGTTATATCCAATAAAGTTTTGAGCATATCTTTTCTATAGATATTATCACATCCATCATCCCAATATGCACTGTATATCATGATTTAATTTAGAGTTAAATAAATTGTAATAGAATATATATTCAAACTAATAGACTGAAATTAGATTTGTTAACCCGATTGATGCTTCAATATCTAATCTCTAATTGTTGCGTATCTCTCCATGAGATAGTCTTCTAAAGGATAATTTGTAGGTGAAGATAAAGACTGCACCTATTTCTCCTTATTTTTCCTTTCTCTTCTCAACTTTTCGAAATTTTCAATTTGTTGAGATGTTAACAATGACTGCATCGGTTGAGTGCTAGGAATTGAAGTACTTTGTACAGGAAGATCTTGCTACATTGAACCTATAATTGCTTTTATATTTGATTCCCAGTCATGTAATTTGTTCTACATGCTCTTATTTTTTCGTTGATGTAAGATCTCACTGAATTTATGCTGGCATCCACATAAGATTCCATGCCGGATTGTATGCCTTGATAATGATTTTCTTGTCAGTTCTGTTGTTCTTCAAAAAAATTTCTTCGATTGTCAAGGATTGTTTGGTAATGAGCTTGTTGTCTTTTTTATTCCTCGGCAGTATGAGCATTGAACAAGCTCTCACACAAACTTGAAGTAACAGCATAAGATTGCATACTAGATTGAATATGATCTTCCTACCTTTTTTATGTTGTTGAAACAATTGTTTTTGGTTTTCAAGAAGTGCATGTTAATGAACTTGTTTTTCTGTAATTTGTTCTTTTAGGTTGCTACACAAACCAGTAACATCTTATACAATGTGTTGTCTGTATACAGTCAACATTTTCTCCATTTCTTTTTTAGTTATTTAGTTGGACCCACTAGAAGACGCAGAACTAGGTCCAATTCCAACTAAACCATATGTTCTTGAAGTACCAAGAATAGTCGTTTGTTTAACATCGAAATCATCTGGGATTTGTTGTTGTGCTATATTGTTCAGATTTCCATTCGCGATACCAGCTAATATGTTTTGTCGTTGTCCAATGACAGTGATAGAATTGTATACCATGATATTTGCAATTCTTTTTCTGTGGATTGTAACATTGCAATGACATGAATCTGTATAAAAAAAAAATATTAAAATTGTTGAATTTCTTTTTTGCATAGTTAAATGCGCATGAAATTTTTAATCCCTACTATATAAAAAAGGGGAATGTGAGGGCACTATAGAAAATAACAGTGTCTTGATCCATCTTTACTGTAATATTTTTGTTTTGTTTTTTTTTTCAATTGGGTGCCAAAAACGACGCCGTTTGCTTGATATATATTTTATTTTATTATACACTACCCCCAAATTTACTGCAATACGCAATTTTCATTCCTCCCTCACTCCGATATAAATATATATAGTATGGATATAAGAAAAAAATCACTTTTATATAAAAAAAAAAAAAGATACAGATAATATGCGATATAAATTTTTTTATAACATATTACTTGTAAGTAAAAAATTTGAAGAGAAAAGAATTAAAGAGAATTTTAAATTGAAAAAAAAATTATAACGTAAATACACAGCAAAAAATTTTTAAAAAATTAATCTCTCCGTGCACAGAGACCATACAGAGAGAGAAATATATATATATATATATATATATATATTTTACTTATATTTTTGTATTCATTTTCAGGCTCATTATGGGATATCAAACGAAATCAAAATATTACATTCTTAATATCGCTTTGAAGCGCTCGCGGCATAGTATTGCACGTCGTCAACGGTGCGTGAAACGGTCAATCATAACAAATATTATCGGACGTCAAAGTAGGCATTTTCAAACTATATTTCGAAATTTTCGATAACAAGCTAACTTTAAAAATTTATCGACAATTGTACGATAATCGAATCGATAAATGTTTTACATTCTTTCGAAACTTATTTTGAGAACTATATCGTAGAGACATGGAATGATCTAAATAGATATCAAAAATAGTTAAACGGACATTAAATGTATGTGTTAAAAAATACACATAAGTCGTTTTTCTTTAAAAAAATCAATTATTTTATTACTATTTCGAAATTTTCGATAACAAGTTAACTTTAAAAATTCGTCGACGATCGTACGATAATCGAATCGATAAATGTTTTACATTCTCTCGAAACTCATTTTGAGAACTATATCGTAGAGATATCAGATTATCTAAATAAATAGCGTAAATAGTTAAACGGAGATTAAACGTATGTGTTAAAAATGCGTATACGTAATTTTTTTTTAAAAATTAATTATTTTATTACTATTTATTTTTTTTTTCGCAACAATTTTCTCAATGCATCATTTTGCTCAAAAAAATTTTGTGGTATGATGGAAATTTTTTTCTTCATACACGGAGTGAATATGTTTTTTTCATCATTTTATATAGTGAATTATTACTAGAAAATTAAATTTTATCTCAAACTATTAAAAAATACTGATTAATAATAAAAAATTTGAAGAAAAAAATTAAAAAGAATTCTAAATTGAAAAAACTATTATTTATAACGTAAAACTACACAGATTACGTGTTGCAGCAGTTTCTTATAGTATAATAAAATATTTTAAAGTAAAATTTTTTTTTATATATTTTATTACTATAAAATTAAATATTATCTGAAATTATTAAAAAATAAAAATACGAATAATATAAGATAGAAAATATTTCTAAGAGGTAAAAAGTTACTTGTGAGTAAAAAAATTAAAGATAAAGAAATTAAAAAAGAATTTTAAGTTGAAAAGAAAAATTATTTATAATGCAAATCAAAACTAATTTTTTGTTTAGAATTATTAAGAGAAAAGAATTTTAAATTGAAAAAAAATTTATAATGTAAACAACACAAATATTTGAAAAAAAATAAAGAATAGTTGAACGGACATTAAACATATGTGTTAAAAAATACGCATAAGTCGTTCTTGCTTAAAAAAATCAATTATTTTATTAATATTTCTAAATTTCGATAACAAGCTAACTTTAAAAATTCGTCGACGATTGTACAAATCATAAATGTTTTACATTCTCTCGAAACTTATTTTGAGAACTATATCGTAGAGACATCGAATGATCTAAATAAATATTGAAACTAGTTAAACGGACATTAAATGTATGTGTTAAAAAATGCGTATAAGTCGTTTTTTCTTAAAAAAATCAATTTTTTTATTACTATTTATTAATTTTTCGCAACATTTTTCTCAATACATCATTTTTCTCAAAAGAATTATGCGGTATGACGTAAATTTTTTTTCAATTATTTAAAATTTCATTTTTTTCTAAGTGGGGAGCAAAAAGACGCGTTCCTCCGTGCATAGAGTACATGGATATTTTTTTTTACATTATTATAGATATAGAAAACTATATATATATATATCATTGTAGTTAGTTTATATAGTATAAAAAAGTATTCAATTTTATTTAAAAAAGAAGAAAAAAAATAAGAGGACTCCATACACAAGACGTTGGTCAGCCCTGTAGACGTTGGTCAGCCGTGTTAGGTGGTCCCGTTGGGTGGTCCCGTTTGTAGGCTTGGTAAGAACCAATCTATCCTTTTTTACTGTCTTTATTGTGTAATTTTAATTTGATTTCATTTTTTCAATTATGTCTTCGATTTCAAATTGGCTAAGGAAATCTAGGTCAAGAAATAGATCACAAAATCAAAATGAAAATAGTTCAAATATTTTTCAAAGTGAAGAAGAAGTTGATAATGCATCAAACTCATCTGCATCTGCATCAAATGATTCTAATTCAAATGAATTTCAAATTGCTAAGATTGAACAACAACTTCAAAATTGGACTATTCCAAAGATAGATAAACACTCTATCTATGAAATAGGAAAATTTGATTTTACTCAAAATTATGTTATCAAAACTTTTGAACAAACTATTTCAATAAGTAGTTCAAATGCATTCATTAATTTATTTTCAAAAGAATCAATTGAATCTCATAGAAAGAGATTTAAATATCTTCATGTTGGCTTAGTACAAATTGCTGTTAAACCATTGTTTAGACTTGGTTTAGATATTCCAATATTAATTACTCTTAGAGATAAGAGACATCTCAATTTTAAAAACTCTCTACTTTCACTTCTCGAATCAAATCTTGAAAGTGGTCCAGTTTTTTCAAATTGCTATCCAAATTTCTCAATAAAACTTTCAGACGGAGCAGTTTTAAACGCTCTAAATCTTCATATTCAAACTCGAAATCTTGAGTTTGATAGTAGATCAAATGCTTTTGCTGTAATATATAGAATATATTACAAACTCATGAATACTCAACTCAATATTGGTGCTCTCAGATCTTCTCCAAAAGAAGAAAGTCTTTTGGTTGAAGTCAATCCTTTTCATTCAAGCGTCGAAATTCCTAAAAGAATTCCTTGGAATCTTCAATCCAGAAATTTAGAATGGAATTTTGATAATATTCAAGCTCCAACTCCAGTTCAAACAAATTCAACTCCAAACGAGATTTTAACCTTTTCCGATGGAAAAGCTAAAGTTATTTTTCAAGAATCTTCATCTAGAGTTCCTAGATCTAACTCTTCTAGATCATATAGATCTGAAGAAAGAACTAAGAATCTTTTTCAACCTTCAAGAAACTCTACTTCAACATCTTTTAAAGGAGTAGATTTCACCCCTAATATTCCAAATCCTTTTTATCAACCTAAAGAAAAAGAAGAAGACATTGAGCAACCAGGGTCTCCTACTCTTTCTGATATGGTTCCTCCTTCAAATTCTGATTTCGATCATCAATGTAATGTAATTTCTTCTGAAATTGATAGAAGAAAAGAATTCAAAAATGATCAAAATATTCAGGTTAAAAATTTTCGAAAAATTTTTAGACATCAATTTTCTTCAAAAGAAAAAGAACAATTTTGGGAAGATTATTTTGAATCTTCTACAGAATTAAGCTTTTATGATTGGATCCAAATTAAAGTTTTTGGAAAACAATCAGAAAAACCTCAAGTTTTTACTACGAAAACATCTTCAAAATCATGGAAAACTCCTGATGGAAATACTTTCCAATCAATTCATCCTCCTCTACAAGATATTTCATATACCCATGGTAAAACTGAAATTCTTGCATCTCCTCTCAAAAGAATCTCAAACTCTAAAGAACGACTTGATGAATCTTTAGTCGTTGCCAAGGATATTAAAAATATTCAAGCTCAGAACAATTTTACAAATATTGTTCTTCAATCTGTTTGCTCTCAATTAAATCGTATTGAATCAAACTCTGAATCTGAAACTTCTACTGTTCCAAAAGATTCTTTTAAAGAATACCGAGACAGTAAAAGTAAAGATAAAAATATTTCAAAACCTTCTTCATCATCTCCAATTTTCAAAAATGATGATATCCTTCCTACTTTTGGAAAATCTACACAATCTCTGTCAACAGAAAATGAAGTTCTTTCTGAACTTGTTAATCAATTAAAAAATTTTCATGTTTCAAAAAATATTAATACTATCGATTTTGATGGAATCGAAAATCAATTTACCGACGAAAAATTTAATCAGATAAATAAACTCAGAAAATCTGATTATCCAAATATTCCAAAATTTTATCCTCGTCCTTCATTTCCTGATCAACTTTTTGAAGAAAAGTTGCCTCCTCAAAGATCATACGATGNAATTTTCATAAATCAAAATAAGTCCATATTAGACATACTCAAAAGGTTCGAATGGATGGTCTAAAGCCAATGAACACTCTTACAAGCACATCCATAAAGCTTGACAAGGATGAAGAAGGTGTTCCCATTGACGTAACCAAATACCGAGGTATGACTGGCTCCTTTCTTTATTTAACTACGAATAGACCCAGCATCATGTTTATTGTATGTCTATGTGCTAGATTTCAATCTGATCCTAAGGAATCACATTTACGTGCCATGAAAAGAATTTTTTGATATCTTAGTGGAAGTAGAACCTTAGGACTTTGATATCCCAAGGGCACTTATATTAACATGATCGGCTATTCGGATGCTGATTGGGTGAGATGTAATATTGATTGTAAAAGCACTAGTTGAAATTGTCACTTTCGAGGCTTTCCACTTGTCTCTTAGTCTAGAAAGCAACAAAATTTCATTCCATTATCTATTATCGAGGCAGAATACATTTCGCTCGCAAGTTGTTGTATAAAAGCACTTTGGATGTAAGAAACGCTTTGTGATTATCGCCTGTCTTACTATAACGTGCCTATTATGTGTGATAACACCGGTGCTATCAACTTGTCTAAAGATCCCATTTTGCACTCTCGAAGTAAACACATTGAAATTCGACACCACCTTCTTGGAGATCATGCTGAAAAGGGAGATATCGTGTTATAATTCATAAAAATCGAGAACCAATTGAATGATATCCTCACAAAGTCTCAAGCGCACGATCCATTTTCACATATTTCAAAGAGATTCAGGAATTATTGATGAAATGAAGTGCAATGAGCATAAATTCTCCTATCGCTTATTTTTGCATGCATGAGCTTTTAACATTTTATTATGTTCAATTTGGGAATAACCATGGAAAAATTACCGAACTAGTCTAACAAACTGTTCGGTATGGTTTAAAGGTACTGGACAAGTCCAACCGGACGATTTGGAATCTGTGTCTGGATTGATAGCAGCTTCAAGCACTATCTTATTGGACATCAAATAAATGCACCGGATGTTCGATACACTATAAAATCATAATTTTTAAAACGCGAGCAGAACTCTTCTTCTTCACCTCCTCTTCATTTCCCTCACCAATCTCCTCCCACAGCTTCTCTGTTCTCTTCACTTGGCTATTCCACTTAATCAATTGAACATCAAGTCTACAAACCCACTCTTCCTATATCTCATCTCACTCAATAATTTAAATTTCTCCTTCACATTTCACTCTTTTCCTAAAATTCAAGCCCTAATCTAATTTCATCCTATTTTGTCAAATTTTTTAACATGACTAGGTCTAAAAGAGGGGGAAAACGAATAAAACAAACAGTTAGGCATTTTCCACTGCCATCTTCCAACGAAAAAATGGACTTCAAGCCCAAGGTGCCGATGAACCCATTTGAGAAATCACTCATTTTAATAGGTGAAATTGTTTACTTTGTCGATTTTACTATTGAAGCACCTGCATGTCATATTGAAGAATTTTTTTTGAAAATATGGGTTGGGCTTTGGTTTGCACGTTAGAAGAACACACCTACCCTTGGCTTGTGAAAGATTTTAAAAAAGGATGGTTATCACTCCACAATCGGATGAAATTTCTTGTTTAATTAACAATGTGCGTATCACTAATAACAAAGCTCTAATTCACCACATTCTCGAGCTTGAAGAGTGTGATAACCAATTTTTTCTTCACAAAGCTTATCCGACGTTGGAAGGATACTTCCCAAGCGATGCTTGTTGTGGTGCGATGGAAGATTTTGAAAACATTACCAAAATTAGTGTAAATCAACTAACCCTATTATGTAAAGTCTTGTAAAATATCATTGCCCATATTATTTGTCCGAGGAAGGGACATCGGAACGAAGTAAATTATTTTGACCTTTTTATTCTCTATTCATTCTTTGTTGGTCGAAAATTAAATTTCCCAACCATTGCATTAGGTCTTATGAAACTTGTGCATTGTTCATGATATGCCAAGGCCTTATCCTGCGGCATGCGTCTTACCAAAATTGTTAAACACTTTCATGTTCCACTGCAAGATGAAGCTTTAGTTAAACTCCGTCACACTAACACTATCAACATACAAACACTAAAAAGCATGAAAATCATTAAATCACATGGTGAATGGGTGAATCGAACAAAAGGGTTTGACCTCATCTCAGGACCCTCAACACTACCTTTTGAAGAAGAAGTCCTAGCTGCAATACACCTCATCCTTCAGGAGGTCATTTTACATTCACTATTGAGTAGTATAATCTCCTACATAGGCGCATTGATTCTCTCACCTTCTCCATCGACCACCTAGGTAGCCTACTCCTTCGGATTCAGGCACAGCAGACAGCTACCTAAGACTGACAGGTAGAGACATCGGAGCAGAAGAATGCATTTTTCACCGAGTTCTATGCTCTGTTGCCACCGCCACCACCACCTCCAGTGCCTTAGTTTACTTTTCATTGTGGTATTTTCAATTTATCTTATGTTTTTTTCGTTTTTGCAATATAAAGTTTCGCACTTTAATTTATGCATGGTATCTTATGAATCAATTCTCGATGGTTGACTTCACTATAAATTTAATTTATACTGTTACTTCTTTTTTCTTATGCCAAAAGGGGAATGACGGGCAGATAATTATGCAAAATAGGGAAAACATTGAAAGAGGAAAGAGGGGCAGATGATTATGCGATATATATATATATATATATTTAAATTTTCTTCAATTTCAATAAAAGTATCTATTTTCATAAATTTATGTTCCTCTATTTCATCTCCTATCCCCTGGGTCAAATGGTATCAGAGCCATAAGTGAACAAGTGAGATTAGTTTAATTTTGCATTATAGGTACTGTTCAATAGGTTTATTTTGGTTTGAATTCCTGGATGTCTGCTGAATAGACGTTGGTCAGCCCTGTAGACGTTGGTCAGCCGTATTGGTGGTCCCGTTGGGTGGTCCCGTTTGTAGACTTGGTAAGAACCAATCTATCCTATTTTACTGTTTTTATTGTGTAATTTTAATTTGATTTCATTTATTCAACTATGTCTTCGGTTTCAAATTGGCTAAGGAGATCTAGGTCTAGAAATAGATCACAAAATCAAAATGAAAATAGTTCAAATGTTTTTCAAAATGAAGAAGAAGTTGATAATGCATCGAATTCATCTGCATCTGCATCAAATGATTTCAATTCAAATGAATTTCAAATTGCAAAAATTGAACAACAACTTCAAAATTGGACTATTCCAAAGATAGACAAACATTCTATCTACGAAATAGGAAAATTTGATTTTACTCAAAATTATGTTATCAAAACCTTTGAACAAACTGTTTCAATTAAAAGTTCAAATGCATTCATTAACCTATTTTCAAAAGAATCTATTGAATCTCATAGAAAGAGATTTAAATATCTTCATGTTGGTTTAGTTCAAATTGCTGTTAAACCATTATTTAGACTTGGTTTAGACATTCCAATACTAATTACTCTTAGAGATAAGAGACATCTCAATTTCAAAAACGCTCTACTTTCACTTCTTGAATCAAACCTTGAAAGTGGTCCAGTTTTTTAAAATTGTTATCCAAATTTCTCAATAAAACTTTCTGATGGAGCAGTTTTAAACGCTCTAAATCTTCATATTCAAACTCGAAATCTTGAGTTTGATAGTTGATCAAATGCTTTTGCTGTAATATATAGGATATATTACAAACTTATGAATACTCAACTCAATATTGGCGCTCTTAGATCTTCTCCAAAAGAAGAAAGTCTTTTGGTTGAAGTTAATCCTTTTCATTCAAGTGTTGAAATTCCTAAAAGAATTCCTTGGATCTTCAATCCAGAAATTTAGAATGGAATTTTGATAATATTCAAGCACCAATTCCAGCTCAAACAAACTCCACTCCGAATGAGATTTTAACTTTTTCTGATGGAAAAGCTAAAGTTATTTTCCAAGGATCATCATCTAGAATTCTCAGATCTAACTCTTCTAGATCATATAGATCTGAAGAAAGAACTAAGAATTCTTTCCAACCTTCAAGAAATTCTACCTCAACATCTTTTAAAGGAGTAGATTTCACTCCTAACATTCCAAATCCTTTTTATCAACCTAAAGAAAAAGAAGAAGACACTGAGCAACCAGGGTCTCCTACTCTTTCTGATATGGTTCCTCCTTCAAATTCTGATTTTGATCAGTAAGACCATCTATGTAATGTTATTTCTTCTGAAATTGATAGAAGAAAAGAATTCAAAAATGATCAAAATATTCAAGTAAAAAATTTCCGAAAAATTTTTAGACATCAATTCTCTTCAAAAGAAAAAGAACAATTTTGGGAAGATTATTTTGAATCTTCTACAGAATTAAGTTTTTATGATTGGATTCAAATCAAAGTTTTTGGAAAACAACTAGAAAAAACTCAAATTTTTACTACAAAAATTTCTTCAAAATCATGGAAAACTCTTGACGAAAATACTTTCCAATCTATTCATCCTCCTTTACAAGATATTTCATATACTCATGGTAAAACTGAAATTCTTGCATCCCCACTCAAAAGAGTTCCAAATTCTAAAGAACGACTTGATGAATCTCAAGTTGTTGCTAAGGATATCAACAATATTCAAGCTCAGAACAATTTTACAAATATTGTTCTTCAATCTGTTTGCTCTCAACTTAATCGTATTAAATCAAATTCTGAATCTGAAACTTCTACTATTCCAAAAGATTCTTTTAAAGAATACCGAGATAGTAAAAGTAAAGACAAAAATATTTCAAAACCTTCTTCATCATCTCCGATTTTCAAAAATGATGATATCATTCCTACTTTTGGAAAATCTTCTCAATCTCTTTCAACAGATAATGAAGTTCTTTCAGAACTTGTTAATCAATTAAAAAATTTTCATGTTTCAAAAAACATCAATACAATCGATTTTGATGAAATCGAAAATCAATTTACTAACGAAAAATTTGATCAGATTAACAAACTCAGAAAATCTGATTATCAAAATATTCCAAAATTTTATCCTCGTCCTTCATTTCCAGATCAACTTTTTGAAGAAAAGTTGCCTCCTCAAAGATCATACGATGGTTCTTCCGGTGTGGAATGGAACATAGATGGTCTTACTGAACATCAAATCATCAATCTTTTAGGACAAATGACCATTTGCTACAAAACCTTTTTGGCAAAAGGAGCCACAAGGCTTCAAGCTACAAATAATATTGTTCTTGGATTCACTGGACAGCTTGGTCAATGGTGGGAAAATTATCTCTCATCTACTTCAAAAAATATTATTTTTTCTGCTGTCAAACGTGATGAAAATAATAGTATTATTACAAATGAACAAGGAGAATCCATTAATGATAGTTATTCCGTTCTTGGATTAGCTATTAGCAAACATTTTATTGGTACACCAGAAAACTATATTCAATTTCAAAATGATATTCTTATGAATTTAAGATGTCCAAAACTTCAAGATTTTCGATGGTATAAAGATATGTTTTTAACACGTATCATGCAAAGAGAAGATTGTCAACAATCTTTTTGGAAAGAAAAATTCATTTCAGGACTTCCAAAACTTTTTGCTGAAAAAGTTAAAAATTCAATTTTAGAAGAAAATAATGACCTTCAACATCTTACTTATGGTGAAATTATTAATTTCATTAATAAGGAAGCCCTCAATTTATGTAATGATTTAAGACTTAAATCTAAATTGAAAGCAGAAAAGGCTCAAACTCAAAATGAGTTAGGATCATTCTGTGAACAATATGGATTTGAGAAAATTTTACCACCTTCTTCAAAATCAAGAAAAATTCTTCATAAGAAAAGATTTTCAAAAAGAAAATATTTTCTTGAAGAAAATTTTCACAAAAACAAATTTTCAAAAAGAAAACAATTTTCTAAAAGAAAATTTACAAAAAAATTTCAAAAGAAAGATTCAAAAGTTACATGTTGGAAATGTAACAAAACCGGTCATTATTCCAATAGATGCCCTCTCAAAGAAAAAATTAGTACTCTTCAAATTGATGAAGATACTAAAACTCAACTTCTCAATCTTATTCAATCTAGTTCTGATAATGAGTCTAACTCTGAATTAGAACAAGTTTTTATCAATCAAGAAGATTCTGATTATGAATCTACTCAAAATTCTGATTCTTGTACTTCTTCAAATGATAAAGAAATTTCTGGTTGTAAAACTATAAATGTCTTAACAGGAGAAGAAGAAATTATTCAAAATATCATTGATAGGATTGATAATCCTAAACTTAAAGAAAGATTTTCTTCTTTAATTTCTTCCTCTATATCAAAAGAAAATTTTGATGATATCAATCTTTCAAATATCCTTCGACGTGCTCAAAAGGAATTTTCAAAAGTTCCTAAACTTTCAATTCCTGATCTTCAAGGTGAAGTTAAGGAGATGAAATCTCAAATTTCAAAACTTGAAAAACAAGTTCAAGATATTCGTATGGAAGTAGTTTGCCTAAAAGCAAAAGACTTGACCAACGAATATTATTCTCAAAACAAAGGAAAATCTAAAGTTTTTTCAAAAACTCCTTCACATCACTCTCATCATTCTGAATCATCTCCATCTGATTTTTCATCTATTTCAAAATTTCCTCAAACTGAAGAAGAAAAGATTAATGTTATTAATTGAATTCAACTTCAGAAATGGTACTGCAATATGACTATTGTAGTTAACAAAGAATTTAAATTCACTACTCGTGTTTTGATTGATTCAGGTGCTGATCAAAACTGTATCAAAGAAGGACTTATCCCTACAAAATATTTTGAGAAAACTACTGAACGCCTATATGGTGCTAGTGGTAAAAAACTCAATATTAACTACAAAATTTCAAAAGTTCATGTTTGTAATTCAAATATTTGTTTCAAAAATGTTTTTTATTTGGTAAAAGATTTGGATCAAGATGTAATTCTTGGTACTCCTTTTATTGTTCAAATTTATCCTTTTAAAGCTGATTATAAAGGATTAACTACAAAAAATTTTGGAAAGAAAATTCATTTTGAATTTTCAAACCCTCCTTCTTATAAAGATGTTAATTCTTTAAAAGAAGCTGCAATTTCAAAGATTATTCATAATATTAATTTAAAAAGAAATCATATTACATTTCTTAAAGAAGAAATTTCTTTTCAAAAAATCGAGAAAAGACTAGAAGAAGACTCTTCTATTAAAACTCTTATTTCAAATTTAAAAAAGAAAATCGAACAAGAGATTTGTTCTACCATTCCAAATGCTTTTTGGGATAGGAAGAAGTATATTGTTTCTCTTCCTTATAATTCTGATTTTCATGAATCAAATATTCCTACTAAATCTCATCCTATTCAAATGAAAAAAGAATTACTTGATTTTTGTATCAAGGAAATCAATGATTTACTTGAGAAGAATTTAATTCGCCCAAGTAAATCTCCATGGAGTTGTTCTGCATTCTATGTTAATAATTCTGCTGAAATTGAACGAGGTGTTCCACGCCTTGTTATCAATTATAAACCACTCAATACTGCTCTTCAATGGATTCGTTATCCTATTCCTCAGAAGAAAGATCTTCTGAATCGTCTTTCAAAAGCTATCATCTTCTCAAAATTTGACATGAAATCAGGATTCTGGCAAGTTCAAATTAAGGAAGAAGATAGATACAAAACTGCATTTAATGTTCCTTTCGGACAATACGAATGGAATGTTATGCCTTTTGGTCTCAAAAATGCTCCTTCTGAATTTCAAAAAATTATGAATGACATTTTCAATTCATTTTCAGACTTCATTATTGTTTACATTGATGATGTTCTCATTTATTCAAATATTGAATAACATTTTCAGCATATTCATACATTCATACATGTTATCAAGAAAAATGGTTTAGCAGTTTCTGCTAAAAAGATTGTTTTATTTCAAACAAAAATTCGTTTTCTTGGTCATAATATTCAAAATTCTTCAATAATTCCAATTCAAAGAAGTCTTGATTTCACTGACAAATTTTCAGATGAAATTAAAGAAAAAACAAGTTTGCAACGCTTTTTAGGTTGTGTCAATTATGTGGCTGATTTTGTCAAAGATATCCGACAAATTTGTGCTCCATTATTTAAAAGATTACAAAATAATCCTGACCCATGGAGTCACGAGTGTACGTATGCTGTTCAAAAGGTGAAAAATTGGTCAAAAATATTCCCTGTCTTTCAATTCTTGACCCCACATCCTCAATTATCGTTGAAACAGATGCCTCAAATATAGGATTCGGTGGTGTGTTAAAGCAATTACCCCTAGGATCGTCAAAAGAACAGTTAGTTAGATTTCATAGTGGAGTCTGGTCTGGACCTCAAATCAACTATTCAACTATCAAAAAAGAGATTCTTTCAATAGTTCTTTGTATCTCGAAATTTCAAGATGATTTGATCAATAAAAAATTTATTTTGAAAACTGATTGCAAAGCTTCAAAAGATATTTTACAAAAGGATGTAAAAAATCTTGTTTCCAAACAAATCTTTGCAAGGTGGCAGGCAATTTTGTTCTGTTTTGATTTCGAAATTCTATTTATTCAAGGAAAATCAAACTTCTTGGCAGACTTCCTCACAAGAGAGTTTATTCAAAAGAGTGAGAAAAATGAGTTGGGCAAAGAAAGTTGAAGAAGAAGAGGATTCTCAAAATCCTTTTCAAATAAAAACCTCAAGAAAAAAGAAGAGTTCAATCCCTTTTTTCGAAGATCCCCCAAAGGATCAAAAGGAAGCTTCATCTTCTTCAAACACCCTTTCAACCTTTACAAAAAAATCTGATCAAAATAAAACCCAACAAAAAGCTGAGTCCTCAACCCCTTCAAACTTCAAAAAAGCCGTTCAAAGTTCTGGAAAACTTCCTCAAATTAATCCTCCAAACTCTTTCAAATACTTTACTAAGAGTCTTTCTGACTGTGTTCTTACAATGGAAAGCTCTTGGATCAATCGTTATGGCGGTCTTGATGACTGTCTTGAATCAATTCTTCCAGAAAATTTTTGGTTCATGCCTACAAATATCCAAAAAACTAGAGATTATTATGAAACCATTCTTTCTTTAACTGGTTCTGCATTAATCTTTCATACTCCTGAACCAAGAGATAAATCAAATATTATGTTTTCAAAAATTTCAATTCTTAGAGTTCTGTCTTATGAAGACTGGGGACAGAATCCTTGGGAAGAAAAGAGATTAAATCTTTCAAAAACATTTTTTACTTGTCAAGATACTTTCAACTATTTTGATTACCAGAATGCTTGGTATAAGGCTCTTCTTTTTAGGCCAGTTACCCATTCTTGGTTTATCAATTTTAATCAAAATTGTAACCCTCATTTTTCGAGCTGGTTTCAAACTTGGTTTCAGTATCATGGACTTGAAGAACAAATTTTGCCCAGTCTAGTTCTTCAAGGATTTGAATACTTCAAAAGAGAGGCAAAATCTTTTCTCAAGCCTCAAGAAAACCTTTTGTTTCAATTTGCTTTCAATCTGAAAGTTTCTTGGATTTTCTGTTGGGATTTCTTCCATTATGAAAATCTTCAAGATTTGTTCTCAACTCAAAGAATTACAAGGAGATTCAAGATCAAATGGTGGGCAAAATTCAAAGAAACAAACTGTTGTCCAAAAGCTGTACAATCATGGATTCAAGAACAAAAAAATTTAGGCGTACCTAAATTTTCAAAGAAAAAACAAAGAATCATCGCAATGTTATCAAAATGCAAAGACCCCAAAGAATTATTAGAAATTTATGATCAAATTTCTAAACAAGGATCTTCAAAAACAAATGATTCTGATCATGAAGAAGAATCTCAATATTCTCAAGAAACTGACAATGGTGATGACCTAGTCGACCTAGGTGATTATGAGGAGTTTATTGCTCAAGAAAAAGCTGCAAAAGCTCAAAAGAAAGCTTCAAAGAAAACTTCAAAATGACTATATGGACCTAGTTTTCTTGATGAATTGAGACATTCAAGGGTCTATCAAGCAAGAGAAATTCTCCTCAATCTCTGTCCAATTCAAAATCGGTGGTGCCACATTTGTCAAGATTCCCATCAACTTTGTGTCAGACATCAATATCTACTTTAATAAAGAAAAAGATTATCTTTATTAAAAGAAGTCAAAAATTGGAAACTTTTGACTAAAGTTGATGCTGCTTTTCAAGATGCTCCATTATGATGTCGTCCACTTCCTTTTTCAAGATTCTTTCTCCAAAATGAAAGAAATTTCAAGTCCGGACTTCATTATAAAAAGATTTCAAGGTTTCATTTGAAAGCAGAGCGAATTCAGCAAGAAGAAGTTTTACTTTTCTCTGTAATTTGTTCTCTCAAATATTCTACTATTATTCGTGTCATTGTAGTTAGTTTATATAGTATAAAGAGGTATTAGCTTTTATTTAAAAAAAAAGAAAAAAATAAGAGGACTCCGTACACGGAGGCCCAAAGACTGCGTGCACGGAGACCAATACTTATATTTTTGTGTTAATTTTCAGGCTCATTACAGGATATCAAACGAAGTCGAAATATTACATTTTTAATATCGTTTTAAAGTACTCGTGGCATAGTATTACACGTCCTTAACGGTGCGTGAAACGGTCAATCATAGCAAATGTTATCGGACGTCAAAGTAGGCATTTTCAAACTATATTTCAAAATTTTCGATAACAAGCTAATTTTAAAAATTCATCGACGATTGTGCGATTGTCGAATCGATAGAAACTCATTTTGAGAACTATATCGTAGAGACATCGAATGATCTAAATAGATATCAAAAATAGTTAAACGGACATTAAACGTATGTGTTAAAAAATACGCATATATCTTTTTTTCTTTAAAAAAATCAATTATTTTATTACTATTTCGAAATTTTCGATAACAAGCTAACTTTAAAAATTTGTCGATAATTGTACGATAGTTGAATCGGTAAATGTTTTACATTCTCTCGAAACTCATTTTGAGAACTATATCGTTGAGACATCGAATGATCTAAATAAATATCGAAAATAGTTAAACGGAAATTAAACGTATGTGTTAAAAATGCATTTTTTCTTAAAAAAAATCAATTATTTTTTTTAATTCTTTTCTCTTCCAAATAAAACTTAATTTTTCAATTTTAACGAAAAAGTTATTTGTAGGTCAAAAAAATTGAAGAAAAAAAAAATTTAAAAAAAAAAGTGTATATAGTGTGGTCTTCGTGCACGGAGGATTATTTAAATTTTTTTTTATACTTTTCCGTTTTTCATTTTCATACGCTATGGCCATGCCTTTTCAAATCAACTCATTTTCTTATATTATTATATTATATATATAGTGTAAGAGAGGCAATGTGAATCTATGTAACACGCAACTTTCTATACCTCCCGCCTTACTCCGTGCTGACCACTTTTATAAGGTAAAAAAAAAAAATCACTTTTGGTAAAAAAAAAAATTAAAAATAAACATATTAACAAAAAATATTTCTAATATATGTAAAAATTACTTATATAAGTAAAAAAATTCGTTTAAAATTATTTGGAAGTAAAAAATAAAATAAAGTTATGAAAATTAAATGAAGAATATATAAATATTATTTAATTAAAATTGAAAATTTTACTTTTCAAATAATTGGTTTTTTTATCAATTTATTTAAATTTCTTTTTAATTCTTTTCTCTTTCAAATAAAATTTATTTAAATTTTTTTTAAAATTCTTTTGCCCTACCAACCTCGGAGTGACTGTTGTATCGTCTGAAGAATAGGCCTGCTGTTAGGGTTCTAATTCTTACACCAACAAGGGAGTTGGTCATCCAGTAAGTGCCACTTCAAGTTATTTTTACGTGCGAACCTGAGTTTGTTATTTAAATGTTTGTGTATGTGGATATTCTCTTTCAATTTACAACTGCATGAGTTATTTTTGAACTACAAGTATAGCCTCTCGAATCGAAGTTGCTAAAGAAAAGCATTTTGTAAAATTCAATTTACAACTTATTTGCAATATTAGATAAAAAAAAAATAACTTCATCTACATTAAACAAAAAATACAATAAATAATTAAAAATAAATTATCGTTGACATATATACAATCACAACATTCACTATACTTATTTATAAGAATAAAAATAAATTATCGTGACATAAAATATACAGTCGACTAAAAGATGAGAATCAAACAAACATTTCTTATTTCCAAATACTTTTTGTACAATCTATAAATTTTACGCTAATAAAACCAAAATAAATACAAAATTCGTGCAACGCACGAGATGCAGACTAGTTGATAAAAAAAATATTGTACTTCTTGGCTAGCTAAAAATTGTTTAAAATTTTCTCTGTCAATATTTTATATAGCTTCCATCTATGCATTCGTGGAATTTGTGCTGTTTTGTATCTGCGGCTCCAAATTTTTCTCCAATTTCAGGAAATGTTTCATAGATCCAATGCTGTAGTATAACTGAAAATAGGTATTAGAAGTATACAATTTATTTTTTGTATATAAATAGATTATACTGAATAAGTAATAAAAAATAAAACAAAATTACCTAGAACGCAAAAGTATATCCATGTAATGCATATTTACAATCTATTTGTTGATTCTGTTGCATCATTTGTACTCTTTCTAGTTGTGACTCTCACAGGAAGTTCAACAAGATAAAATATGGCTTACGACTACATAGATACGCAAAAAACTCTTCAAGGTGCTCAACCATGCTAAGACTTTTATAATTAATATACCTTCCAGTTGGTTTCAAAACGCACTTGACCAACATAACCAATTCTAACTTAAATTTATCTTCTTCATTATCACTCACATGTGTGGAATCCTTCAGAAATTATTCTCATGCTAATCATTTTGCTACCATTAAAATATTCATTTCTAAGTCGATCACTATTAAAATCAACATTCGTTGGTGCTTCGTGGCAAGGTAATCCAGTAATAAGAAGAATTATTGCATGTCAAACCTAGCCAAGTGGTTACCTAACCGCAACCAATTTTCATTATTCTCACCACAACTCACAAGTCTCGTTAGAAATTCTTGTACTAATTTGCTACTAAATTGTTCTTTTTCTCCTCTATAAACAAATCCATATGTGAATTCGTAAAAATTACTAAACAATAAAGAGGCTTGGTCATCTGCATGTATAAATTTCACAAAATTTTTAAGGTATTGATGATTTGAAAATTGAGGGATGATAGCAGAAAATCATTGATTTCGAGACAATACGTATTTTAGAGACATCTGCAAATTACTCAAAAAACATTTTTTTAACAAAATCCTTGCTAGTAATTTGATTGTATAACTATTCTTTTGTTAATTATATAAAATTATGCTTTTACTTGTTCTAAATCTTATTCTTCTTATTAGTGGTCTCTTTTCTATAACCCATTATTTTATTTTATTTCAATCCACCATTTAACACTTCACAAATTATTCAAAAGCACAGTTTATCTTAATAATAAAATTTATTTCTAACCAAATCTAACAAAACACAAACGAGAAGCCTTCCATGAAAAGTAACATAATTTCTACGACAATAAAAATAAATCACCGTATGAAATTAAATGGATTACACAAAAGACTTAAATGACTTAAATGAAAGCAAAAGACTTAAATGATGAATTTTATTCAAAATTCAAAGGAAAATCTAAAGTTTCTTCTAAACAATCTTCAAAACATTCAAAATCCTTTTCATCCTCATCTGAATGCTCATTAGATTCTGATTTCAAGATTCCTCAAACTGAAGAAGAAAAGGTTAATGTTATTAACTGAATTCAACTTCAAAAATGGTACTACAACATGATCATTGTTGTAAATAAAGAATTCAAATTTACAACTAGGATCCTTATTGATTCAGGAGCATATCAAAATTGTATCAAAGAAGGCTTGATTCCTACAAAATACTTTGAAAAAACTACTGAACGTCTTTATGGTGCTAGTGGAAAAAAGCTTAATATTAATTATAAAATATCAAAAACTCATGTTTGCAATTCAAATATTTGTTTCAAAAATATTTTTTATCTTATAAAAGATTTAGATCAAGAAGTTATTATTGGTACACCTTTTATTATTCAAATTTATCCTTTTAAAGCTAATGCTAAAGGATTAACTACAAAAGTTTTTGGTCAAAAAATATTTTTTGAATTTACAAATCCTCCTTCTTATAAAGATATTAATTCTTTAAAAGAAGTTGCAATTTCAAGAATTATCAATAATATTAATTTAAAAAGAAATCATATTAAATTTCTTAAAGAAGAAATTCAATTTCAAAAAATGGAAAAAAGATTACAAGAATCTTTTCTTCAAGAGAAAATTTCAGAACTTCAAAATAGAAGTGAAAAAGAAATTTGTTCAACTATCCCAAATGCTTTCTGGGATAGAAAGAAACATGTTGTTTCCTTCCAATTCTGATTTTCATGAATCAAATATTCCTACAAAATATCGCCTTATTCAAATGAACAAAGAATTACTTGATTTCTGTATTAGAGAAATTGATGATTTACTTGAAAAAGGTTTAATTCAACCAAGTAAATCTCCATGGAGCTGTTCAACTTTCTATGTCAATACTCAGCTGAAATTGAATGAGGAGTTCCTCGTTTGGTTATCAATTATAAACATCTTAATACTGCTCTTCAATGGATTAGATATCATATTTCTCAAAAGAAAGATATTTTGAATCATCTTTGCAAAGCTGTTATCTTCTCAAAATTTCACATGAAGTCAGGTTTCTGGCAAATTCAAATCAAAGAAGAAGACAGATACAAGACTGCTTTCAACGTTCCTTTCGGACAATACGAATGGAATGTTATGCCATTCGGTCTCAAAAATGCTCCCTTTGAATTTCAAAAAATTATGAATGTTATTTTTAATCTTTTTTCAAATTTCATTATTGTTTATATTGATGATGTTCTTATATTTTCTGAAAATATAGAGCAACATTTCAAGCATATACATACATTCATTCATATTACTAAGAAAAATGGTTTAACAGTTTCTGCTAAGAAAATTATTTTATTTCAAACAAAAATTCGTTTTCTTGGACATTACATTTATAGTGGCACTTTAACTCCGATTCAAAGAAGTCTTGATTTCATTGACAAATTTCCTGATGAAATCATAGATAAAATAAGTTTGCAACATTTTTTAAGTTGTGTCAATTATGTGGTTGATTTTGTCAAAAGTATACGTCAAATCTGTACCCCATTATTCAAAAGATTACACAATAATCCCGACCCATGGAGTCACGAGCACACAGTTGCAGTTCAAAAGGTCAAAAAAGCAATCAAAAATATTCCCCGTCTTTCAATTCTTGACCCCACAGTTTCAATTATTATTGAAACAGATGCCTCGGATATTGGGTATGGTGGAGTGTTAAAACAAATCACACTAGAGTTATCTCAAGAACAGTTAGTTAGGTATCATAGTGGTGTGTGGACCAGCCCTCAAAAGAATTATTCTACAATCAAAAAGAAATTCTTTCAATAGTTTTATGTATTTCAAAATTTCAAAACGATCTCATTAACAAAAAATTTATTTTGAAAATTGATTGTAAGGCCTCAAAAGATGTTTTACAAAAAGATGTGAAAAATCTTGTTTCTAAACAAATCTTTGTAAGATGGCAGGCTATTTTGTCCTGTTTCCATTTTGAAATCCTTTATATATAAGGGAAATCAAACTTCTTAGCAGACTTCCTCATAAAAGAGTTCATTCATAAAAAGAGTGAAAATGAGTTGGGCGAAGCAAGTTGAAGAAGAAGATCAAAATCCATTCCAAAAGAAACAAAGTAGAAAGAAAAATTCTACTCCAATTTTCTCAATTAATGATCTCCTAAAAGATCATTCCGTAAAAAAGACTCAAGACGCTTCATCTTCCTCAAACACCTTTTCTAACCTTATCAAAAAACCTGATCAAAATAAACTCAAAGAAAAAGCTACCCCTTCCAATTACAAAAAAGCCGTCCAAAGTTCTGGAAAACTTCCTCAAATAAACCCACTTCAAAATTTTCAATGTTTTACTAAAAGTATCTTTGAAAATTACCTTGATATGGAAACATCTTGGCTTAATAGATACTTAAATTTGGATGAATGTCTTCCAAACATTTTTCCAAAAAATTTCTGGTCTATGCCATCAAAGATAAAAAAAAGTCTCGAGAATATTATGAAACTATCCTTTCAAAAACAGGATCAGCCATATTTCTCATACTCCAAATCCTCAAAATAAATCAGAAACAATATATTCAAAAATCAATATTCTTAGGATATTTTCCTACGAAGACTAGGGACAAGACCCATGGGAAGAAAAGAGACTAAAGCTCTCTTCAACAAATTTTTCAACTTTTGAACATTTCAATTATTTTGATTATTTGAATGCTTGGTACAAAGCCTTTTTCTTTAAACCTGTTACTCATTCATAGTTCATTCTTTTTAATCAAAATTGTCATCCTTATTTTTCAAAATGGTTTCAAACTTGGTTTCCGTATCATGGACTTGAAGAGAAAATTTTGCCCAGTCTTACTCTTCAAGGATATGAATACTTCAAAAGAGAGGCGAAAACATTTTTAAAGTCTCATGAAAATGTTTTGTTTCAATTTGCCTTCAATATGAAAGTATCCTGGATCTTTTGCTGGGATTTCTTTCTTCTTCAGAATCAAAATGATGAATTCTTTACTCAAAATATTATCAGAAGATTCAAAGTCAAATGGAGGTCCAAATTCAAAGAAACCAATTGCTGTCCAAAAGCAGTTCGATTACGGATTCAAGAATAAAGAAATTGTGGAGTTCCAAAATTCTCAAAGAAAGAACAAGAAAATCAGACAAATTTTCTGACTGAAAAATAAAGAATTATCTCAATGTTATCAAAATACAAAGATCCGAAAGAATTATTAAAAATTTATGAACAGATTTCTAAAACTGGATCTAAAAATTCAAGCACTCAAGAGTCAGATCAAGAAACTCAATATTCCCAAGAGACAGACAATGGTGATGACCTAATTGACTTAGGTTATAATAATTCTCTTACACATGAGAAGGATGTAAGAATCAAATGACAACAAGAACCCAGTTTTTTTGAAGAATTCAGAAATTATCGGGTTACTAAATCAAAAGATATTCTTTTCAAGATTTGCATGTTAAAATTAACTTTATAAAAGTAAAAATTATACTTTTATAAAGTTAGTCAAAAGTTACAAAAAGTGATGAGAAAAATTCAAGATGTTGTTCCCCACTTCTCAAAAGGTGGATCAATTATTCAAACGAAGACAAAAGAAGACGCTGCTTTTCAAGATTCTATCGAGATGTTTTACTCTACTTTTCAAGACTCTTCAAAATGAAGAAGAATTTGAAGTCCGGACTCTTCTATAAGAAGGAAGCCTCTTCTTCATTCAACGGTTAGTGAATTTGGAATAGAAGTTTGTTCTCTACAAATTCCTGTATTTTCAATTCTGTAATCATATCAAAGTTTCATCAATAAAATTTTTCTTGTTCAAAAATCTCTGATCGCTGAATTTATTTTTTTGTTTCCTCCTTTCTCTTGGGCCATTTTGGTATACATACACACACACATATACACACACACACACATATATGAGATGCTTCCTACATCTTTTGTCAATGACTCAAGACACGAACTTGGTGATACAATACGATTAATTGCATATGATGGTATAATTTCTACTATAAGATTAGAAAGAGTTGATGGAAAAATATATCTAGCTGATGGATGGGAGCAATTTTTTGACCATCATAATTTACAATATGGTTATGTTCTAATATTTCAATATAATGGAAATTCCACATTCAATATTACCATATTCGACAATTCTGGGTTAGATGTGACGTACAACTCCGAAGCTCCTAAAGAAGAAGAGGACATTTCACATACAGATAATCCCGTATTTGAAGTAGCACTAACACTTCATCACAACGACCATTGAAAATTGTAGGTTTTGTCTTTAATTTCTCATTCTATATTCTCATTTTCCACTTATTTTTCAATTTGAATCAATAAATTCGTTTTACAGTAGACACCCGATAAATTTGTCATACATCAATTTGCTAAAATTTGTGCGCAAAGTTCAAATCCATGACTCTTTGCATCATAATTGGGATATTACTACAAATTTAAGACTGACTTGTGTAATTCGGTGTCTTACAATAGGTTGGACAAATTTTCTTATAGAGAAACAACTACGGATGAGTGATATGTGCATGTTTGAACTACTGAATAACGAACCTCCAAAGTTTATAGTCTACAAAAAAAGACCACACCAATGGAAGTTTGATACGTCTATGACAATTTTAACTTTTAGTTTTATTCCTATGTATTAAAAATATTTTCTTGCATTTTCATTGTTAATCTATTGTAGTTTGTTCTAAATCTAATTATGTTTACTTTCTTATTTAGTTATATTCTCCATCCGCATTTCTAATAACTTCTAATTCTTTAGAATTAAACAATAATGCAACATTTCTTAACTCAAATATAACCTCGTCTTCTTCCAAAATATTTCACTTTATATCGCCGTACATGCATTACTACACCAAAACATTTGTTCTACATATCCATTCAACAATCACCACACACTTATATTTCACGTTCACCCAACTAACCCAACTAATGTGTTACACACATTTCCTTACTAGTATATTATAAAAAGAGTGAGATTAACTCTTTAAATTTGGAGATCAAATATTCTATTTTAGTTTCAGGTTTTAAATGTGGAAAGCTTATTGAAATCTTAAAAAAGAAGATCAGCTCTCTATAATATTGAGAATGAAGCTAGTAAATAGCCCATTAGACATGATATTTTATCGTTCTATAAATTATACAAAATATGTTGCTTTTTGAAACATTTTTTTTTAATAATAGTTATAGACTTTATAATTCAAATATAAAATAAAAGAGTTATAGAACGAAAAAAATTATAGATCACTTGGCACGATGGCAACCAGTGGAGTTTAACTTTCAAGTCCTATTTGATATAATTTCTTTTGAGAATAGATCTTGTGAAAAATGATTTCTTTTTGAAGAATGTGTGTTTAAAAAGCAGCAAATATTTTGGTCCACGTGAAAAATTATTTATCGGAAGAATATGTAGTTAAAAATAAGTTTAAAAAAATTTGTATCAAACATGGGCTTAATCAAATATTACAAATAAGAGTGGTTATATTGTCACTCATTCCATGGTTTGTTACATATGCGACATTTTAAAATAGGGTATTTATAATCACGTTGAAGGTTCTTGCTGCACTACATTTTAATTAGGACCTGTTTGCTGGTATCTTTCATTCAAATTTTAATGAAATATTGACATTAGCTGTCGTGATTGCTGACTTCCTTCACTACAAGGTAAAAGTGGGACACACTAAAGGCATAAAAATGAATTTTAATTTTGCAAATAGTGGAGCCAAACAGGGGCTAGGTTTCCAATATATATTCATTATCACTTTTATTATGTCTTCAAAATTTATTTTCACCGTATTTATATTATCAACTTCTATATATATATATATATAAACAAATAAATAAAATATTTGCCCTTTGTTTCAAAGAACGCCAACAGAATATTAGAACAAAAGTTGTAATCAATGATATGATGTGCTAATTATTTAAATGTTAAAAATAAGAATATGACAAAAAGATTGGAGATTTTTTAATTATCGTAAGAAAATTATTTAGGAGAGTGCATTCAATTGAGAATTTTAAATATTTTTTGGGATTTTTAAGGATTATTAAAAGTTTGTAGATATTTAGGGGTTGTTTGATCTCAATTTTTCTCAAAAAAATGCATTTTGAAATAGCGTTATGATGGAGAATGTATGGTTAAAAAATAAGGAAAAATTTTGAATTTGCTTGTAATATTATTTTATTAAAAAATGTGTAATTAAAATGATGTCAAATCACTGTTGAAAAATGTATTTTGATGAAAAATGGGACTCAAACAAGGGCTCAATGTAGACATTTTAAAACTTTGAAAAAAAATTGATTTATTTACGGCATGTTTGAGCCCCCATTTTTTCAAGAATGCATTTTTTTGAAACTAAATCGCAAATTCTCTCATAAAATAATTATAAACATATTTCAAAAAAATTTCATTTTTTTTACGACAATTTCTCCGAAAATCAATATTCCATAATATATTTTACCCCAAAAACGAGCATCAGACATGGGCTATAAGTCATTATGTTGTATACAAAATGTCAATAACTTTTAAAGAATTTTATAGAAGTCTCTAGAATACTAACTTGTAAGCAAAAAGTAGAAAAAAAGATTTAAAAAAAAAAAAAAGTCTATTGTTCACCCCCAACATTTTGGAAGACTTACGGAGAAGATTTTTTTTTAATATTTATTTTTCGTCCTCTTAATATTCCATTATTCTTTTCTTCTAGGAATCTAAGAGCTATGATTTAAAGTTTATTATTGTTCTCCCATCTGTTACATTTTTTCTTTTTTCCTTTTTTTTTTTTCTTTTCTCTCCTTTTTGTCGTTTCTCTTCATTTTCTATCAAAAAAGATTAAATTGCAATTAAAAATTCTTGTAACATATTTTTTTTTCCTTTTTCATCATCCAATTATTTATTTGAAAGATCAATTTATAATCAAATTTTATATTAAAAATATTAATTTTATAATTAAATTTTAAATACTTGAAATATTATATAAATATATTTGTAGGTAGTTTGATTATTTATTTGTTTAACTCAAAAAATACTTGAAATATTATATAAGTATATTTTCTATGCATTTTGATTATTTATTTATTTAGTTATGACAACTTAAATTTTTTATTTTTTAAAAGTAATTTTTATTACATAGGAATCTCAATTCTTCATCTCTTATGTGAGAATTAAAATTAATTTTATTTGGGTAATTGGCACAAAATGTTTATACCTTTCAAATTTATTATGGAAAATATTACTACCTTTCTTTTTTTTTTTTTTTTTTTTTTTTTTTTTTTTCCCCCTTCCCTTTCTTTTTTTTTTTTTTTTTTTTTTTTTTTTTGCATTTTCACCCTTACCTTTCATCTTTCTTTACGTTGATTATCATTTTCACCAATTTTTAACATAAAATGACCAATATACTCTCATATTTAAATAAAACAAAAAAATAAAGAGAAAAATAAAAAAATAAATTGGAACTTTAGGCCCAAACTTTTTAAAATGTGCAAAATAACCCACCAAAATAACTTTACCTTCTTCCCACACCTCACCGCCATTCCATCGTCACCTGTCGGTCATTTTCAACCACCTTTCAGCCACCAAAACTACTGGATATTGACATCAATGGAAAGCCTTTAACCTCCTCCAGAATTACCACCCAACAACTCTCCATAAATGGAGCAAAGATATTTGAAGAAGTAGCAATTGGAGCTGAAAAGTTTCCATTGTGCAATCGAATTTGATTATAGTTGAATCCAACATTTGTGTTGTAAATTAGCTCAATTGTTTGATGACCCATGGATTTTCCATTATCTATCGAGGTTCTAATTGAACATTTGGAGTACCATATATCCATCAAATTCCTTGGTTATGAATTTTTCGCATAAATTTTTCGCATAAGGTCCGAAGTTCATCCACGAATTCAACTTGTTCTAGGCGAAATTAATCTTGACCCATGGTTGTGCAAGGTGAATCAGAGGAAGACGAGGTTAACCTATGTGGTCCAAGACCATGTGTTGACCGGACGGAGCTGAAATCTGTAATATTTGACTGGTGAAGCTGGTTTGCGACTGGCGGTACTTTTGGAATAAATTTAGATTGTTGGTGTGACGTGTGATTGAATTGAGGCCATGGTTATAATTGACAGGGTCTGGCCAATCATCCGATGGGGGTTCACGATCTAGGTAGTGGCCGGAGGAGAAGATTGTGGGAGTTTTCAAATTTTCTGTGGTTGATTTTGAAAGTTGATTTCGGCAAGATTAATTGGTGTTATGGAAAGTTGTTGGATGGTAATTGTGGAGGAGATTAAGGGCTTTTCATTGATATCAATATTTAGAGGTTTTGGTGGCTGAAAATGGTCGGCAGGTGATGGTAGGGTGGGGGTGAGGTACGGAAAGAAGGTGATGTTATTTTGGTGGGTTATTTGCACTTTTTAAAAAGTTGGGCCTATAGTTGCAAATTTTTTATTTTTCTTTTCGTTTTTTGTTTTATTTAAATAGAAAAATATATTGGTTATTTTATGTTAAAATTTGTTGAAAATAATGTTCAGTGCAAAGAAATGTGAAAGGTAAGGATGAAAATGTCAAAAAATGAAATATGGGAACGTTTTTCACAATAAATTTTTGAGGTAAAGATTATTTGTGCCAATTACCCAATTTTATTTTAAATGAAAGTTTTCAAAACTTCTTACAAATTCTATTTTAAAAATTTTTCAGTTAAACAAATTTTGTAAAAGTTGAAAGTACGCGTTTCTCTGTTTCAGCTCTATTTGAAATAAAATTTTCAGTTAAACAATACGAACCTGAACTTTTTGTCCAGTCAGGCAATAGCTAAACCAGAGAGAAGAAATCAAACGAATCGAAACAGTACACCAGATTGGCTTTGAGCAACGATTCCGAAATTAGGGATTTCAATTTCATCAATTTCATTAGCTACAGCTCCAATTGAAGAACAAGTTACTGGATTCATTCACTATATTGAACATGGGGGATGGAAGGGCAAATAATCCGAATTCCCATTCTAACAACAATAGCAGTAGTAACAAGCCTGAGTGGCTGGAGGAGTACGATGTGATTGGGAAAATCGGGGAGGGTACTTATGGGTTGGTTTTCTTGGCGAAGGTTAAGTCGAATCGCTCGAAACCCATTGCAATCAAGAAGTTCAAGCAGTCCAAGGATGGCGATGGCGTCTCACCCACTGCTATTCGTGAAATTATGGTAAACCCCCATGTTTGTGTGGCTGTGTGCACGTGTCTACCTGTATATGTCTATGTATTCATGCGCAGGTAGAGTACTAATTTCTTTTAACTCATTAGAGCTGGTATGCTTTGCTTAAATCTACAAAAGAAGCAAAATTTTCTGTTTGGCTTCGTTCGGCTGTATCACCATTCATGCTGTCACAAGAAGTTATAAAGAAGCCATATTTTGGCTTCTTTTGTTGATATAAGCAAAGCCAGGCATGCTCTTAATGTTGGTAAATAAGTGGTATCCGGGCAAGAACAAATATTTTTAGAAGAAAGAGTTGGTGGGGTTTTTGGATTCTGATTGGTCAGAATATTTCATGAAACACGGCAATATATTCTGTATTATTTTGCAATTTTTGTCTTGGTTCCTTGGCAGTTGAAGTTAAAGGATTTTGTTGGAGAATACTTTCATTTTCTTCTTTGGTTTCTTTTGGCATTTGTTTTAGTAATAAAACAGAATAAAGAGAGCAAATTTTTTTTTCCTGAATCTTCTTCAATCTAGGATTTTTTTTCACTTGGTAGTAAAATATTTTATGGGTTTTATGATGCAGTTGCTTCGGGAGATCTCACATGAGAACGTAGTAAAACTCGCGAATGTGCACATCAATCACGCCGATATGTCACTTTATCTAGCATTTGACTATGCAGAGCATGATCTTTATGTGAGTATACATTTCTTATAGTTGCTGAATATAAGTACATGTGTGATCTTACTCTTTAATGCATTTACCAACCTATACTCTGTTTATCATTTTCTAGATTGTGTTGATGTTTGAAATTCCCACTAGAATGCGTTCTGCGAGTTCTAAGAAGGAATTAACATGTTGATAGGATAACATCAAGATAAATGCATTGGTCACATCTATGATTGGGACATTACCTATGGTCTTTTGACTTTTTTAATGTGAACAAACTTGGTATGTAACTCATTAGTATCGTGAGTATTTTTGCATTTGACCTATTTTCTAATTTGAAGAACATATCTGTGTTATGTACACTTGCGTAAGCAAATAATGATGGTATTTGAATTTATTTATGAAGATATTTGGATAGGGATATTGCGAAGAAAATTTGTTTTATAATACATCGGATAATTTCTTAGGCAACGGCCATGACTGTATGTCTTGAATTTTCTTTGGGCCGGTTGAGACTCCTTTTGAGCTGATTTAAGTGCATCAAGTATTCCAAGGTGGTGCGACCAAACTCACATTTCTTTCGATTTGCACGCAACTTCTGCTCCTATAGGACCCGAAACACCATTCTTTAAGTGTTCACAATGCTCCTTCAATGTCTGGCTATAAACTAGTATGTCTTTAAAGAAAACCAATACACATTTACTTAACAACCCCTTGAGCACTTTATTCATCAAGGATTGAAATGTCGCCGGTGCATTAGTAAGCCCAAACATCATTACTAAAAATTCATAATGCCTATCTTGAGTTCGAAAGGCTGATTTGTATTCATCCTCCGGCCTTAAGGCGTATCTGGTGATAACCTGATTTCAAATCCAGTTTGGAAAAAATGGTGGCGCCATGCAGCTCATCTAGCAACTCGCCAAAAATCGAAATTGGGAAGCGGTCAGGTATGGTGGCTCGATAATACATGCAAAATCTCCATCCTCCATCTTTTTTCTTCACCAACAGTATCGGCCTGAAAAGGGACTACTACTTGCTTGGATTATGCCTGCCACCAGCATTTTTGATACTAGTTTCTCTATCTCGGCCTTTTGTGCATGGGGATATATATATATATATATATAGGGCCTTACACTAATGGGTTTACCCCCTTCCTTTAGGGTGATTGCATGCTTATGACCTCGCAGAGGAGGTAGCCCTACTGGTGACTCAAAGACTGCCATATACTTTGCAGTTAACTCTTGCACCGGTAGTGGAATGTACGAATCAGCTAGTTGCCCCTCCACCTACACCGAGCATAGCTCCACTACAACTTCTTCACCCTCCTTAGGTAAAGTTTTGATTATTGATTTTAGTGAGACCAATGAGCCCTTCTTCTCCTTTTAATGTAATAGCGCTCTTCCCTAGAGCTATTTTCATCTCTAATGGCTTCCAGTTAACTTGAACCGTGCCCAAGGTGCTAAGCCATTGCATTCCTAGTATTATATCCGAGTCTATAGGTAAATAGTCCTGCACATTCGTTCCCCTTCTCATGCTCCAAGAACTGTCCGATGCTCGACCCTCGCGGGAATTAGAGTAGTTACTCCTGATTTGTGGTCGCTCCCATTCCTTCACTTTTTGTTAATCCTATTGTTCCTATCCTCCATCGGCTGTGCCATATCCATGATTTGTGAAAATCCTGCTGGCCATGCCAACAACACCTCTGTCGCACTTTCTCTTCCAACTCGTTAATGAAGACCTCTTCTAGTGTGTTCTCACTTGCATTCTTCAGGGGTGCCGACATCGCTTCAAACTTTTCCCTATACTAGGTATCTCGAAACCTTTCCAGTAATCTTTGCTTGGACTTTTTTTTTAAGTTATGACTTTCGTGAATTTTGTGGATTTTTTTATAGATTTGTGATTGGACCTGCTTAGACCAAGAAAATTAACTCGACTAGATGCAACAAATTCAGCTGAGTTAAACCTCTAGAAATTGAACAATGGACTGAATTGAAAAGAAATAACAAGGTAGGTTTCGAGAGCTGCCCCTCTCCTAATGATTCAGGTCTTTCCTCTTTTCTGAATGAATATTCAAGCACTTTTCTACGCTATTTATAGACTCATAACAATCGTGACTCAATAGATCTAACAACTAGTATTCCCTCTAACTTCCTTCCACGCTCTTCTTGTGACGTCGTTGATAAGTGTACCATGCAGGAGGCTTATCAATTTGTAAGGAATTAGTGGAAGTCGTAAACTTTTATAGACTTTCATTTAAAACTTTTGTAGACTTATGTAGAATTCAAAAGATTTTTGAAAACTTTCATTTGAAATAGAATTCATGTGAGTGTAGTGTAATAGTGTAAAATCCTTATATACGAGGTGGTGGCTTCCACAATTCTCTTTCCCCTTCCCTTCCCTTCCCCATATATGTGTGTGTGTGTGTGTGTGTGTATTATAAATTTAATATTCAGTATTATTAATATAACATACCTTTGAAGAATAAATAAAAAATCAATATGAAAATTTAATTATAAATTAATCTATACAAATTCCAGCAATGTTGTGCTTTGCTAACAGTTTAACTTAATCTTAATTTCTTCTTAGGGAATGTTATCCTGGAAGATACATTGTGGATTTACAAGATTCATATGCTTTCTCAAAATAATGACTTGGAACCAAGCAAGATGTCTCATTTATTGGGTTTGCATGATTGCATCATGATAAACAGAAATATAACTTATATGGGCCTTTCTCCTTTTAGGTCTAACATCCCCCATTTGCAGTTGGTGTCGGTTCCTTTGATTTTAGTTAAATTCTTTTACATTTTGTTGGCTATAATTTTTTATATTTTTAGTTTTTTTCAGTCCATCACAACTTTTACCTTCTCCAGGTACCTGTTTAACCTATGAAAAATTGTGAAACATGCTTTAGTTAATGGAGAAACCTACTTTTATAATGAGAACCTTTGCCTTATTCAAATTCAGTTCAATAGAGAGTGGTGAAATTTGGTTTCTGATCTAAGATTTATTACATATTCGACAACATCCATAAACTCAGTCTTACATTTCTTTACGTGTTCCAAGTTCAGCGAATTTCTTGAATGTGAATTTTTTTGTATTTTTGGTACCACTATGAATTAAAGCTCATTCAGACGTTTCTTGTTAGGATGAAAGATGAAATCTGTAAATAGCAAAAAGGCCTCATAGATATGGACAATTTTTGTATCTTTTTGTAAATTTTGAACCTTTCGCACGAATGAATAGTCATTGGGCATGGCATAACATATATGGATTAGCGTACACTGATTTTAAGAGAAACATATTTAACTTTTAATTAGGTTTTCTGGTTTGATGACTCTATCACTGTGTGCTTGACCCCTTCTGAGTTCTGAATCATCCCAGGAAATCATCAGACATCACAGAGACAAGGTGAACCAGGCAATCAATCCGTACACTGTCAAGTCTTTATTGTGGCAGCTTCTTAATGGTCTAAATTATCTTCACAGGTTATTCACGATTACGAGAATTATCTGCTTAATTATTGCATTTACACTGCTCCTACTTTTATCTCAAATGACTATTAAATGAATCAAATCTTTTTATTGAACAGTTGAGTTGATTTTATAAGGTCCGGAACTAAACTTGTTGTATTTGGTTAGGACGAAAGCTAGAATTTTTGAAACCTCCCTTTTCATTTATTTTAAATAGTCTTTGTAACTTCTTTTATAGTGCAAGGCTTTGGGTTCGCTTAATGGAACATCATTGGGTAATTTGAAATGAAGTTGAAATACTCTATTTATTTGCTAATACTTTGTGATGCCTTCTTTTGACCTCCGACAATAACTTATGTTGCTCTCCTTTCTGTCTAGAAAATTTTGCTTGTGAAAAATTAGACTCCTAGTCTACTATCTATTTCGCAGCGACACTGTTCTTTTCAAAAACTTATATTGGCATTAATTTTTTCTCTTGACAAGTTAATTTGGACAAAAATTGAAATATAATGATATCATTATATCGAGAGACCCCAACTCAATTTTGCATCTTAGATAATTAATCTTTCAATTTTCTTAGTGAACACATGATTCTATAATGATTGGCTGACCTTTATGATTGAATTATCTTAAAGGTTCCCCTCTATTTAACATTGAAGTTTGAGTTAATTTACACCGAATAAATAGAAAATAAACTCAAAGCACAATGTTAAATACTTTGTTGATGAAGAAGTAAAATGAGTGGACCACGGGAAAGACACGTTAAGAACAAATAATGATTTTGGAGTAGAAGTAAACAGTGTCTATATTGGTTAATAGGGCAGAAGTGAGATTAACATTCCCTTAATGAGATGTATTTGGTTGGAGTAAGGTTACATTTTGTGGACTTTTATTAGTAACCTGAGTATGTAGTGTTCAGATGGAGTGGAATTCCAAATTTCGAAAGCCCAATATCTACCTTTGCACTTTGTGGGTATGCATGTCTCTTTTGGCATCTGTATAGATGTGTGGGGTTCTGTTTTCTGGATTCTCTTTTCAATCTAGTTGATTATCATTGATTTTTACAAGAAAATTAATCATATTTTTATTTTGTCTTGATATGGAGGATATATGGTTCTCTACTACCACCACCACAATGTTTTGAGCACTACATTATATATATGTATGCATTTTTTTTTTCACCAAAAGGGGTTTTTTAATGTTTATTTTTTGGAGAATGTGTGGTTAAAAAGTATGAAAATTTTTTGGGTTTATGTGCAAATTTTTTTTATTGGGAGAACCTGTGGTTATAAATGAGTTTTAAAAAAATGAATTTTTGGATAATGGGGCTTGAACAAGGGTTAGATTTCTTGCTAAATCTAACTTTCTTTTCAGAGAAAAAGGACTCATTCAGGATTTCTATAGAATATCTTGAACTTGTCACAGAGATTTAGAATAGTAATTGGAGCCCTTGATAGTTCTATGGGAGAATATTAGGATTTATCATTTACATGAAAATATTGCTTTGTTATAACTCATAACATAGTCTTGCTGAATTCTTATTGCTGCAGTAACTGGATTGTTCACCGAGATCTAAAGCCGTCAAATATCTTGGTAGGATCATGGCATTTTAAAGCTACTTTGTGACATTATTTTTCCTTGTTAATGTACAATTTAGAATATATGCATTAATACCTTCAGTTCTATAATTTTGATAGAAAATTCCAAACTTTTAACCAGGTAATGGGTGATGGAGAAGAACAAGGAGTAGTAAAAATTGCTGATTTTGGCCTTGCAAGAATTTACCAAGCTCCTTTAAAGCCACTATCTGAAAATGGGGTAAGACATTTACTGCTTCCTCTCTTTTTTCCTTTTATTTTCTAAATTTCTTCTCTTTCCCTTTTTGAAAATTTAATTTTTGATAGATTAAGCCCTTGTTTGGTCCTCGTTTCTCAAAAACGAAGAATGCGTTTAGATGGGTATTTGTATTTGGGTAGGTTTTGTGTGATTTTATTAATTTATTTAATGTGAGAAATTTATAAGTTCATTTTCCTTGTTTCAAGTTTTTTGTGAAAACACTCAAAAGTCAAAAAGTCATTTTGAGTTTTATATTGTAAAATTTTCCTTATTTTTGGAAGCTCATTTTTGAAAATAACCACCACACACATTTTGTGTCTTTTAGAAAACTGAAATTGAAAATGGCCTCAATGGCAAACTAAACACACTCTAATTTTTCCCTAAACACATGTTCAATCATACATGTCAAGGAACCCACAAATTTTATAACTTTAGCTACACATTTAACCTACTTTTATCAAAATCTACTAAAAATCTAATTTTTATCCAAACCAAGCAGGGGCTAAGTCTTATACTTTGTTTTAGGCTGTTCAGTTAGTCCTATTGTAGCATGTTCCATCTTTGAAGGTCTTTGTTTCGTACATTTATACACTATTAACACCCTATAGTACGGATGTGTCTAGTTGGTTGATCTCAGCAACAAAAAAAAGGCCTTTTCCCTGTTGAATTTGAATGTCACTACAGGATAATATTTGCCCATTCTATATTCCGAAAGATCCATTAAAATTAAATCCTCTGCAACCGCTCCATTTCTTGGCATATATTCTCAGTTCTTGTTAATCAATTTTAATATGGCCATCCATCCATCTTAACATGAGGGTCTCTACCATCTTGATTCAAGCAGTGACAGTGGCAACAAGAATGACTGCTTACTGGAATCTTATCCTTCAGTAATATTTTCTTGCAATGAAGACCAAATTTGGCAACATCCTTTATGCTTAGGATCCACCACCTTGGTGTTTGTTCTGTATCGAGTAATAAGAAAAACCTTCTTCATGTTTCTTTTCTAAACGTACTTTTTGATTAATTCACCCTCTCAAGTCTTATGAAATAAGCTTCAGTCTCTGTTCTCTTAGAGTTTGTACTTGGATTTCATGGTTTTAGTAAACTTCCTACCAAAATGTATAGTTGCAGGGATAGAAGAATACTTAGAGAGAGAGAGAGATTTTGTATAGTTGCAGGGATAGAAGAATACTTAGAGAGAGAGAGAGACTCAAAGAAGAGTGTCAAAAGGAGAGGAGAAAGTGTGGGGTAAGTATAGAGAAGAGAGAACCAAAGGGCAGAAACCACTTTTTTAGGATTTCTAACCTGGCAACTCCTTCAGGTTGGAGTAGAGCAAAATTTATGGGGAACTCAATAACCCCAGGCTTTACACTTTCCACATATCATCACTCAATAGGACCTAAAAGGATTGGCACAAAGAAACATCATTAGGAAATTACGATCTACCTAAATTAATAATAGAAAACAACCACATTCAAATAATGACCACAATATCCAAAACATAAGGATTATGACTTAAAAGATCAAACACATCACCAACGTAATTGATGCAGGACAATGACATCTCAAAATTATTTCACAAGTTTCCACGTTAAATAAGGGTTTGTGAGGGACCTGTTTATTGCAAACAAGAAAAATATCAGTGGTTTGCCTCATCCATTAAAAACGGTAAAATGGAATTTTAGAATTTGGAGGGATGAGTAACTTAGGCTAGAATACTTGCAATATAAGCTTTTGCATTTACTTTGTTCTGTTCTTTAATTGACTTAAGAATTTATAGTATGAATGGACTTTAAGAGATGTAATATGCTCTGAAATATTTTGATACGAAATTCTTATCGATCCCTCCATGAAAGGAAGGACTTATTCTTTTTCTTTTCATGGACAAAAATTACTGTACTCAAAATGTGGTCAGCTACGTTGAATTGTTGCTTTTGTAAAAATAGAATTTCTCAATCAGATTTATTTTCTCTTCTGCGTTGCTATTATTATTGCTGTATTCATAGATTGTTGTTTTCTATCGTGGATTATAGGTTGTGGTGACCATTTGGTATCGTGCACCTGAGTTACTCCTTGGTGCAAAACACTATACAAGTGCCGTTGGTATGGCAGTTTGATCCGTTCTGTCATTCTCATAGCGACCTTATTATCATCTCATTATACAAACAAAATATGGTTCTTATACTGCAAAAGAAAATACGCATCATAATTAGACATTTTAGCGGTTTGCTAATTTTTCATATCTTTCAAATTGATAAAAAAAAGACATGTGGGCTGTTGGCTGCATATTTGCTGAGCTTTTGACTCTGAAACCACTATTTCAAGGGCAAGAAGTAAAAGGAACTATTAACCCATTTCAGGTATGATATTTTATTTTCTGTTTATTTCTGTTACCTTTGCAATACAGACGTATTCCAATCAACAGCTTGCTTATTATTTAGCATTATCTCTGGCTTCTTTTACTTGTCTGAAAATTAATTTTTATAATGCAGCTCGATCAACTTGACAAAATATTTAAGGTCCTAGGTGAGAATGTTTTTAGTCAACCTCTTTTTAGAATTTGTTCTGGAACAGTAGTTGATAACGGATTGTGGCATTAGGTCATCCAACACAAGAGAAGTGGCCTACACTAGTGAACCTTCCACACTGGCAATCTGATTTACAACACATTCAAGGCCATAAGTAGTATGTTATATTCGTTTCCTTCCATGTTCTGGATTTCAGTGTTTTCGATAGCTATAGTTGGTTGGTCTATTTTCTAAACAACCTTTAGCCAATGGCTTCATGATCCTTCTTTTCTTGGGATACTTTTGCTCCTCTTCTTGCAGTGAAACTGCTGGTCTCTACAATGTAGTTCATCTCTCTCCCAAAAATCCAGCATATGACCTCCTCTCCAAGATGCTCGAGTATGGGTTTCTCTCAATTTGTGCATATTTGAATTTTCTTTCTGTTTGCCAAGAAATACTTGATAATGATGTTTGCTGAAAGAGATTAAGCCCCTGTTTGACAATCATTATAAAGATTATTATTATTATTATTATTATTATTATTATTATTTTATTTCTTTTGGGGGGGGGGGGATGAGTTTTTGAATAGTGATTTTTTGGAGAATGTGGTTAAAAAGTAAAAAAAAAATTGGGTTTACGTGAAGAATATTTTAATGTGAGAATGTATGGTTGAAAATGAGTTTGAGAAAAAAGAGTTTTGTTTTAATGGTTGTCAGTTAGGGGCTAAGTTATATGAGATATTTTGCCCTAGAATTGTAACTTTATTCTGTAAGAAGTATTTCAGGAGCTGGAAAATTAGATTTTGGATCCAGTTCTTGAATGCATAACAGCTTTGTTTCTCTGAACCCAAGAGCAAAGCGTTTAGCATATATATGTGTGTATATACACACACACTCTTCCAGGGTTTACAAAGTGACCCCCCTTAAATAGAAAAGTGTAACAGAAATGACACTGTCAGGAAATTCTCCAGCTTCCATAGCATCCTACCAACTGTATCTTTCATGCTATGCTTAACATCAGGAAAGCAATTAGTCAACAGCATTACTGTATTTCCATTATATATTCCTAGAAATTGTAATGATAAATTCAGAACTGTTTCCCTTCGAATATGCTTATTATCCTAAGTCCTCATTGTTGGCTGCATGGATTTACATTGAATAACCTTCTCTCTCTCTTTCTCTTTGCCCTGATACTGATTGGATTCTTGGCTTCAGTTTATATGTCTCCTTTCTTATATTTACTTGTACGTCATTACATGTCGCATCTGGTTGTTCGCATTATTGAACAGTTATTGATTATTTTTTGATCAATGACATGCAATTTGTGGTTCTTATTTGCAGATATGATCCTCAAAAAAGACTAACAGCTGCACAGGCTCTTGAGCATGAGTATGTACTCTTTCCTTCTCCCCCCACCCCTCCATCCTTATACCCCCACGAAGGTACAAAGTGATGTGAACATCATCTAGAAGTGACGAGCATTCTGCTAGGAGTTTTTAAAGCATTCGTTGATGGATTTACTATTAACTATTTATGATCAGAAACTCCTCCATTTCAACTTTCTGAAATTCACTGTGCCTGCCTGTAATTGAAGTATTCCTGGTTAATAAAATATAGGCACGCGACATCGTGTCAGTAAAGACTCTCTTCTAGCATTTCTGTCTTTTGTCTTCAATTGTTGATTCATCTTCTACTGTGATTGGCAAGTTTTAGCTCATAAATCAGTACAGTGCGCATCATGAAACATTGCCAATGGATTTTTGGTTGATACTTGCTGGTCTTTATGTTGAGCAGAGTTTTGATATGAGAAAAGTGAGCGTACATGTACGTTCGGAGAGTTTCAACTTTTAATTTTAATTGAGGTGTTCATTAACTTTCCAACTGTTATTTGGGCAAAAAGTGGTGTTTGATTTATGGGGCGTGTGATTTTTTCTTGTCTTCTTTTATATTTATTTATTTTAATTTTTTTCCCCAAAAACAAAAATCTGTATTTAGTAGTACATGTATTTATTTGGAGAATTTCAAATTCTAATTTGAATTGAGGTGTTTAATAACTTATCCAACTGTTATTTGTGCAAATAGTGGTGTTTAATATTTGGGGTATCTAATCTTTTGCCCCCCCCACACCCCCCGAAAACTAAAATCTGTGTTGGGTTAGTTGATTTTGACCTCAGTTGTCTAGCCAAATTGAGCATAACAAGATATTTAGAAGTCAGCTTTTTGTTACATACATACATATATGTATATGCGTACATATATGTCATGTACATATATGTTTTCTTTGTCATGAAATGTGTTGTAGTAATGACCATGATGGACATTAGTGCATAATCAATCACCAGCGTTAACCTTGCAATTTAATAAGCTTTCGCTTTTTCCTAATTCACAGGTACTTTCGGATGGAACCTTTGCCAGGATGCAAGTATGTAGTGATTTTCTTGCTTAGATCTCATTGTATGGAAGTTGTATAACTGATGACATGCATAGTAACTTTTGTTCATTGCTTCAGTTACAATTGTACATGTCCATTTATATTTTGATCGAGTAATTAGTTGATTGTCTCAGTGCACTGGTACCTCCACAACCAGGAGAGAAAGTTGTAAACTACCCAGCTAGACCAGTGGACGCAAGCACTGATATTGTAGGAACAATTAGTCTTCAACCTTCTCAGCCGGTATGTCTACTAATGTTCAGTTTGTTGACTGCTTAAATTTGAAACTACACAAAATTTCAATTCTAATGTCACGAAGAGCAAATTGCTACCGATATTTTTATCACTAACAGTTGAGTGTTCCAGAATGATGTCACACGTCCTAATTTGCTGCAATGAAATATGTCTTCTAGAGGCCTGCTGCTGCAATACTAGGTTTTTTGTTGCCTAATATGCATTACGTTAAAAAATGAGCAGAATCTATCTTAAAAAAGTAACCTTCATTTTTTGCTTTAGAAAGCATATTTATTGTATGAAACAAGAAGTCTACTCCTAGAGTACATTGGTGATTCTCATTTGGGCAATTCCAATGATTCACATTCCAGGTTATAATGTGGTGAGTTAAGTTTGAACCATTCATACGAAGAGCCATAGCTGAGGTGGGTGACACAGTTAGCGCTAAAATATGTTTTGGAAGTGAGCGGACACATTGCTGACCTGCATTGGATTGAGAAATTTCTTGGAAGTTGTGGAAATTTGAAAACTTGATCCCTTGTGGAAACATTTAATAAATCTTTAGGACAAACATGGGTTTTTATGAAGGATTTACAGCTGCTGTCTTGAAGTTTAGGCTGATATTTGTTCCTTCTTTTATCTTATAAGCTATTAGACTTCTATGATTCAATCTTTTGTTAGGGGCTTCAGAGGAAGGTATTCGTGTCTTCTAACGACACAAGTAAGATTTATGGTTTTTAATTATTTCTGATATATTAAATTTTATAGGACTGCCTATTATTCTTGAATTACATAGATTCGAGTTTCCTTAGTTATTTGTAGGTTCCTAAAGTTGACATTGTTTTTTAATAGAGTTGAGCTATGAAGCACCAATATGACACGTCGACACATGGTTTTCCAAATATGTAATGACACGACACGTCGGCAACACTTTGATTAAATTCTTTAAAATTCTTCATTTATATAGTATAAATTTAATTTTTGTACTTGCAATTAATTTTTTTTGTCGAAAATTTTAAAATATAAGTTTTTATTTGTTATTTAATAATAACTTTGAGTTAAAAAATATATAATATTTTTAATTAAAAAAATGACCACGGCAGAGTGTTCGAAGAGTGTCGGTATCCAATGTATGTCGGGCAGAACATGCTACTTTAATTGAAGTATCAATGCTATAGAGGAATTGAGAAAGCCTACCGGCCTATAAACATCTACATTACGGTGGCAAGGTTGATTATATTTTAGTATATATAATATAATATTTTAATGATAAAGGTAGTTATCAAAACCATAATCATCATTGCTTTTTGTTGATTAGAACTTCTAATAGCATCACCTTTTAGTGTTTGTAATTTCCATTCGATTCATGTTTCATGCCCCCGAAGTCTCATTTCTATTTGATTGTAACTTAAACAAAATATGCTGATATGCCATAAAACTTCTAAATGACACATAATGTTTTTTCGTCATCCTCATTCTCTTTATGTATAAAACTGTGGTCAGCGTTTTAAAAGGCTGGAAAAGGCATGAGATTTGAAGATAAAACCCTGTAGTTGGAAAAGGCATAGAAAAAGGCGGTGAACCAAATTTCGACTGCCTAATGAGGGCCTAGGTGTCAAAAGGCGCACTCCTTTATTCATTTATTTTTTTTTAAGGTTAAACTTAAAAAAAGGAATCATTACTATTGCTTTTTAAATAATTAAAATAATTATTCTTGATCTTAGAATGATTAACATAATAATAAAAATAATGCAACATGCTATTATGCCTACGCTCGTAAGGCTTGTTGCTTGATCTTGCTGTCTTGCCATGCCTTGCCTCTTAGAACTTTGATTGATATATAGAATAAGAATATTTTTTAATTTTATAGAGAATAGCTTTATTAGTTGACATGCTCATAAGTTGCTATATCTTGTGCTTTTAACTCCTTGTGTTACATGTATTATTTAATGGTAATGATCAGATGTCTAGATCATGCGTAAGATTGTATATAGCCATCAAGAGTCACTTCCTTTGTTACTGTTTTAATTCATTCCTCTTTAGAATTTGTCATCATAGAAATTAATTTATTTAAGCTTCATAATTTCGCTATAAACCTTCGAATATTGTTGTCATTGACTTGCACAAATTTTAGAACCTACCTAGTATTTCTTTAAAAAAAGGCTGATTATAAGCACAATTTTGTAATAGGCTTGTAAGCACTTTTTTATAGTAGGCCTCTGTAGAGGGTAGTTTGCATAACCTAAGTACTTCTTTAAAAAAAGTGGGGGTGCCCTTTTCTTGAAATGGATTATAAGCATTTTAACTGCTTATTTTGAGCTTATAGCAATGACAAACACTTCTAAGCTCATATGGGGACTAAAATAACTTAAAAAGTGCTTTTAAGCAATTCTAAATACCTGCCTACACAAAAATGGAATTACTTAAATGTCTTATGAAGCTTACATTATTAATATGCAATCTAGATATTACAATGAAAACAAATCACTCAATCATCTCTAATTAAAGATACTATGATTACTTAATTAAACAATGAATGGAAAATTCCGTAAATTATGTATTGTTTAATAACAATAAAAAGTTACGAGGATCAAATTGTTTAACTTCTATTTGAAGGACCAACATGATATTACTCGAAGAGTGTAGCATAAAACTTTTTAAGATCTACGTTTTATCTCAGCATTTAATTTATTTATTGGAGGAAAGTTCATTGGTGAAGTCTTATTTAATTCAGTTCAAATCTTGCAAGGTTATTATTTATATAGTGAAATCCCATATAATAAATCATGGATTAGAGAAATGAGATCTAGATGCACTTGATTATATTTTCCCGTTGTTTAATTACATTTGTGGTAACTATACTTTACTTCTAGTACCAGTAAAGTAATATTACTTCAATTTTGTTCAATTTGGTAACTACATTTTAATTTGATTCAATCGGGTAATTCCGTCCAATTCCGTCACCTAGACTAATGAAAATCAGTGAATAAGTAGTTAATAAGTGAAGCCAGTCATTTATTTTACTGAAGTTGACATAATTCATGTTAGTAACTAACGGTTACTTGTGATGAACATCATTTATTGACTGTTACATTATCGATTTGTGTCAATGAATTGGACCAAGTTGTTTTAATTGAAATTTAATTAAAGTGTAGTTATCCGATTGAAATCAAATAAAAATATAGTTACTTGGTTCAAATTATACTAAACTATAGGTATTTGATTAAACAAAATTGAAGTACAGCTACCTGATTAATACTAAAGTATAGTTACGCCGAATGGAATAAACCCATTTTTCAATATAAGACCTCCATATATTAATAGATTAGAAATCCAGTTTGTCCCTTAACTTACAAGCATATGTCCCTGGACTTAGAAGACATGCTCCTAAATGCTTCCTAAACTCTTAAATGTCAATATTTCGTCAGTAAACATTATGATGTTCAACCATTAATCACTATTAGTATCTTTGATTGGGCTCACGTGATGCTTATTTTGTGTAACCATCGACACTAGTTTCCCAATTAGAGGATGTCGTTTATGAACAAAAGTTTTTTTTAGCTGAACAATATCTATATTGTTTTGTTTGGTCCCTTTGGTTGAACATTGTTTGAGCCAACCGTGAATGTTTTGGACAATTAATGTGCATGGACATGCCAGATAACCATAACGTCAGCCAAATCAGCCACTTGTTAGTTTCCATGGATGGAATTGATCTACGTCTGATGGTGCAAACATCATGAAGTTTAGTGACTAAATATTTTCAAGTTTAGGAAACGATTGTGAATATGTTCAGGACTAACCAGATTGTTAACTCTATATTGATTGGTACTTAGATATAGCATCAAGATGCAATGAGAATAGAAAAATTAGGGCCCCTGTTTGATCCTCATTTTTGGGGTAAAATGTATTCTGGAATATTGATTTTTTGGAGAATGTGTGTTTAAAAAGTAAGGAACCGTTTTTGAAATACATCTATAATTATTTTATGGAAAAATGTGTGGTTGAAAATGAGATTTGAAAAAATGCATTCTTGAAAACATGGGGCTCAAACAGGGGCTAGATGTGTGGAAGTTCTGATACATGAGGAAAAGGCTCAACTAGAAGTAGGAACTCGTGGGGATTTGGCTTGAAGTAGTATTCATTGAAGGACATAATTGGTATAAAAAATCAAAACCCAATAATTCTTAAGCGCCGTTTATATGGTGTTAATAATAGCAATAAATGGTATTATAAAGCGTACGGTGGAATAACAACATTTAATGTACATGATAGTCTACTGTAAGCAACATGTTTTCTTATCCATGCATAAACTTATTATCAGGTATCATCTGGAAATTCTGTATCTGGGGCAATGTCAGGTTCCCATGTAATGCAAACGAGATCCATGCCTCGGTCAATGCCCATGGTTGGCATACAGCGGATGCAACCTCCGGGTATTCCAGCTTATAACCTTTCCCAAGCAGGAATGGGTGGCGGAATAAATCCCGGCAACATTCCAATGCCGCGAGGTGTTGCGCCGCAAGCTCATCAACAGCACCAGGTTCTATTCAGACGATAAGACTATCGAATATTTAAGGTTGTTTTTCTGCCTAATCAAGATTTATAGTTTATTATTTTGTATAGATGAGAAGGAAAGAATCAGGAATGGGGATGACTGGATACCCTCCACAACCGAAATCAAGGCGCTTCTAAGGTAATATCAATTGCACTTAAAAGGTTTTGCTCCTAAGAGCCAATGTTATTGCTTTAGAACTCCAAGAAAATGTTCAGAAATGTCATAGATCTCCAGCATAGAATGTAATGCCATTGCTTTTGACATCACATATTTAAAAATAATAGGTTATTTATGTTTTTAATGCTGCTAGGCTAGAATCCTGTCTTTCAGTTTATTTTATAAATTTCTGGACACTTATATCCTACATCATAAATTTCAAATCTTATTTCGTTTCTTTGGATTTTTTTATTTTTATTTTTTAACTATCATTTCTCATTGTTCTGTGAAAGAAGGTTCTCCATATTTAATTAATAAATTTCATTGCTTTTAGGGGCCAGCCATGATAGGTAGAAGTTTACCTTTTCTTTCTCTCTCTCTCTCTCTCTCTTTTTAATCTAAAAAATAGAAAAAAATCCATAATCAACAAAAACAGAAAGGGAAAAGAAAAGATTGGTCATCTCACTCTTTGGTACATATCAGTCACCATTCTGATGTTAGACTGTTATATTGAACCAAATATTCTGTTTTATCTCAAAAGCCCTCTATGAACAGGTTTTGTACTAACTTCTAAACTCATTTTTTATATATTCCGTGCCAATGTTTAAGCTACCTGTGGTGGATTGTGAGCAACAATATCATAATTAGTTACTATTACTAAAATTATTTTTCTAACCTAATCTCTATAAGCAGGATGCTAAATGAAACAATTTTTTTATTAGAAATACAAATTATATAGGTAAGCTAACAAAGCCAACATTGGAGAGTTGTGACTAAATCCCAAAGTTGAGGGCCCAAGAGATATGTTGACAAGAATTACTAATGGTTGAGGTTTGAGTTTCAATAAGCATTGATGTAAAGGGACTGATGTACAAGTGTTTAAATTCATATTAGGAATTCAATTCAACTACTGATGTATCCAAATCCCTACAAACAGAATTAATATTATAGTTTTCAATTGAAAAAGTGCAAGAAAGATGATTAGCAATACCTCGAGAAGGGAAAGAAAAGATCTTCGCTTTTAATGAGTGATGAAACTTCTATTTCAATGTAATATATCTTCACAAATACAGAAAGAATGAGAGATTTTGAGAAGAAAATGGATCCCACTTTATCCTGCGTACCTTTTGATTTCCTTATTTTTCTTTCTTTCAGAGGGGTTAGTTACTGATTAAGCAGTGTGAACAGTTCTTATTTTTTTAAAGGTGAGGAACAATCAAATTTGAGAAAGTGCTTTTTGACTTCATTTATTGTATACGATTTTTCATCATTTTTAACTTCTCATCAAAAAGTCAAAAGCCATAGAAATATTTCACTGTTTTTGTCAAAACTCTAGGTGCGAAGTGAGATGTGAAGTTTTCTGTTGCCTTCAGTGTAGGGTTTTTTTTTTTTTTTTTTTGGGGATGGGTTCAGGGCGGCGGCGGTGGGAGGGAGATGGTGGCTTCCTGCACCAACTTTACCTCTTGGCTTGGTTGCTTTGTATGACTGGGAGCTTGCACACAATGACAATAGAAGCAGCATAGGTCACAAGTCCTTTTCAGGAATTGACCCTCTGCTAAATAGTATTAATTGACTTGTGCATTTGTGAATATTTGCAATTATAGTTCAGCACAATCTTTAGTTTATGGTGAAATAAATAAATGTGGTTTAGTAACTCTTTGATGACAGCTATGAATATATGACTTCAAGCTAATGCTAGATACTTGCAGAATCTAAATACTAACCAAATAAATGAATTAAGTAAATAAAGAGTTATTGATATTGAATATTGAACTCAAAGTAAACATGTTCTAGCCACATATTTGAATGTAAAGCATTTTTTATGGGGGTTAATTGTCTTTTTAATTTCGATAATAATTGATATAACTTTTCTATATCTATAGATGAATTTCAAGAAACCAATTGTCTATTGACAAAAGATTCAATTTGTCTTTACATACTGCAGTTTCTTGATTTAAGGGCGATGAAATCTGGATGCTGAATTTACCCGGATTTCAAGTTGAAATGGAACTGGTGTGGCAAGACAACGGTAAACAATGCTGCGTTCCTGATTATGAAAGCTCAAATTATATACTGTCATGAAGAAGGCTAATTCGAGAAAAACAATATTTTTGAACACTTGCCCTAATTGCATGTCCGTAGATTGTCTTGCAAGGGTTGCAGAAGAAGGATAAGTCCCTAGATCTCTTGCTTGCTATGAGTATAATTTGAACATTATTTAGGTTTGACTCCCCTTATCCATGGTGGTATCATTAATGGCTATAGAAATTGGCATTCCCATGAATTCACAGTGTATAAGTTGTATTTCTATTTCGTTTACCTGTTTAATATTCTATTCATAGAAAAATCTATAATCAGTTGTACTTTTAGCATGTACTGCCCGGTGAAGTTTTTCTTTCGAGACACTAGAATCAAGCATGCTGAAGGAATGTCTACTGCCCCTTTTGTTTTCTTTGATTTAAGGTATTAGAAGTCTTATCCTGGACTTTTGAGTTATTGATACGAGTACTGCTATCTATCAGTAGTGTTCGACCCGTGGCAGTGGAGCCCACAGTATGCTATTGCTGATCATTAAACAAACAAAATTGATCACCAATTATGGGATTGTGCTCTAATGCCACACCTAGACTGGTGTTGAACACTATGGCTGATAGGTAGCATTGTTCCATTGATATTATGGAATAAATAATTACATTTGCTTGCTGGAATATCCTCCACTTCAGTGTTTGTGCTTGCTGAAATATCACCTTTAATTCGTAATTTCCAAGAATTCGCTAGTGTTGAAAAGAATGTCTGAGCAATCTGATGAGCAGTCGAAAGTTTGCTATCAAAATTTGTTCCAGATGTGAGCGTTAAACATGAGTTTCTGCGAGTGGGACTAATTCTTGTTGGTGGAGAAATTTGAAGCACCATAATCTTGCATTCTCTTCTTTATATGGTACTAAATGAATGCATTCAATGTAATTGCCAGGCAATTGAACATTTCCTTTATAATTCAATGCGTTCATAGATACTTCTTGTTTACCAAACTAATTCCCCTAAGAACAATTGGATTGCATTAGTACGTTCACGACATTCTAAAATCACATGGAATTATATGGAGCAGACTGGTATCTATAATATTTCAAGGAAGATGCTGGAAAGAAAGAGTCTGCAATGTGTAGAAATTGTTGGGACATTATGAGTACAATATTTTGGAATGTTTTTATCTAAGCTGTAGGGTGTATTTACAATTTTTATATTTTAGAGAATATCTTTAAATTATTTATTGTAAGAATCTTGGAAACTAGAGAGTTGTAGTGTCTTTTTCCTGACCTTTAGATAGAGTTTAATCTCTATAGGACATTCTAAGTGCATCGAAGTATTAAAAAGCCAAAGCAGCCTCCTTCGTAAAGCAACGAACTTGGGCAGGTAAAAGATTTGAATGAAAGCATAGCATGGAGAGCCTTTGCAAATTTTCTTGAAAATTGTTGTATTCAGTACTAATTCTTGTAAGCATTAAAACTTCCCAATTTTCCCTATCTTGTATGTGTGTTCATTGACATTGTTGAGCATCTTCAAAAGTTGAATGCAAATTTAAAACTTCATTGTCATTATACTGGTGACCAAATGAAAATTAAACTTGAATTAGACTCGTAACTATTCCTTTTGGTTTGGTTTCGTGGAAAAATATTTGGTTCAAATGAATGTCTCAGAAATGGTAGAAGCTACGACCAAATTATTTAAGAATTAAGCGGGAAACAAAAATATGTGAAGTCATGGATAATTGGTTGATTTGAGTCGCCTACTGAAAAGAGAATATGATTGGGNAGAATATTATAATAATAATAATAAAGTCCACAAAAAACTCTCTGAGTATGATGGCATACGTTTCATTCAATTTCCCAATTTTACCGTTTACAAACCATGTTTAAAGGACCAAAATGTCCATTCCTAATGGATGCATCAGACAAACCTCTTTTGACTTGCTTTGGAAGGGAACAATGGTCATTAACACAAAAGGCAATAAATTTGATTTGAATGTTGCTTTCTTATCTTTTTACATAAAGACTGAAACATTGCATTAAAAAATGAAAATGGAACCACATTCCTACAACAAAAAATCGATGTTTTTTAAATAATTGTGGGACTAGAAAGGGACTAAATCTAATAAGTCAATCATTACCAAAAAACCTAGAATACCAAAAATATACCTTAACTAATGTAAATTAGCTGCCAAGTATAATACAACTTTGATAGTGTTGAGTTTCTCTTTGTAGTTAATTCCATGTGTTCGAGTGAACTCTTTAGCAACTGACAATGCATTATGCGGGTCTACACTTCCACCGATCTTTTATTTAACATGAAAGATCCATTTGTATCCCAGAGTTCGTTTTCCTTCTGGTATTTCTAAGAGCTCAGTAACATTTTTAGGTGCTTGAAGTTCCTCCCCTATCAGCTGATTTCTATTTTGGGTTTTTAAGAGCTCCATGAATAATGTTTGGAAGTTCTATATTGGAGAGATTATTGTTATTATTAAATGCAAGATAAGGAGAAGAGCCCTTGGAAATGGTAGTGGAAAACATGAATTATTATTATTATTTTTGCTTTCACGGTATAAAGAAGCATTATTATTATTATTATTTTTTTTTTTTGCTTTCAAGATTTTGTCTCCCTTTCAAATAGAAAAAAATCTATTTAGTCTCCTAATTAGGTTAAAAAATCGAGCCTCAAGATGTAGTAAACTAGAATTTAAGTCATAGTGGTAGTGATGGCAAATCGGCTCGGCCCTGTAATCCACGAGCTCATGGCTCGTGAAAGACGAGCTGAGCAGAGCCCACGAGCTGCTCGCGGGCTCGTATTTTTTCAATTTTTTTTGATAAATTTGCACATTTTGAACCTTTTAAAAAAAAAA
>NW_019252717.1:12427-13734 GCF_002742605.1 Olea europaea var. sylvestris | reverse complement strand
ACAAGTGAGTTTGGGCTTATTTTCATCAACTCAATCACCATCTAAACCCTTAATCGATGACCAAGATTTAGTTGGACAGAGACGACACTTATTTTGCCACTACCTCAACACATTTAGGAATGTTTTTTCATTTCTTTTCATTTCTTTTCATTTTGTCTCTTTTTCTATTTTTTCTATTTTTTTTATTTTTTTATTTTTTTTCGAAACTAGTTTTCACTTACACTATAGGTATCCTTGTTTTCCCGTAGATCATGTCCTAAACATTGGTAATGACTAGGGTCCAATTACTTAAGAAGACTATCTTCATACAACAATTTAGATAACTTTTTATATGTGCCATAGCTAGTGTAATGTCTTTTATTATTATTATTATTATTATTATTATTATTATTATTATTTTATTATTATTTATCTATTTATTTTTTATTTTTTGCCCAACAAGGACCAAAGAATGATTAAGTGATGGAGGCCTTTTTCGGATAAATCCAATCATCCCAAATTTATTCTAAGTAAGATTTTCAACAAAGACTCAACTAGGTTGATTATTGTAACAAAGATATACTATGGTCTCAAAAGATTATAAGGTAATTAGCTTACATAATTAATTCAAACTTAATCACAAGTACAATCGAGAATGAAATCATGCTCAATTGTTCAAAAGATAAGTATAAAAAACGGAGTCAAGTAATAAATGAAAATTCAAGTGTCAACACGAACCCATTCAGATTTTGATCCTGGATGGAAACAATATTGTCATTGAATATCGAGTTAAGTTTCATGTACAGACATGCAAACTAAAATAAAAATAATTATTTATATATATATAAAATTTACACAGAATTAAACCTAGATTATAAGCACAAACAACATAGTAAAATACAAACTTTATCAGACAAAACAAAAAATTAAATTAAATCTAGAAACAATTAAAATTAATGTAAATAGAACACACCCCAGAAGAGACACCAAAAACTCTTTTGCCTAAACCACACGTGTTCTTCTGTATCTTAAAAAATAATGAAGTGAATTTATCGTACTCTCAGAGACTAATTATTTATTATCAATTTTATCTTATCGAACTTCAATTTAAATTAATGTGAATGTCTATATACGGGATTAACTTAATAGGAATTCCGATTTCAACGCAGTTAATTATTAGCCACTTAACTTAATATACTACAATCGTATTTATCTGTGTTAACAATTGAACTATCCGAATTAACTAGTGTTGACCTCTAAAAATGGCTCTTCCACGTGGCCAACTTGTAGCTACTCCACGTATTCCTCCCTACGAAATGAACAAACTG
>NW_019252717.1:0-1197 GCF_002742605.1 Olea europaea var. sylvestris | reverse complement strand
CGTCATTTTTAACGAGAACATGAGTTGTTCTTAACAAATTGGAGAAAAGTAATAATATTAACTAACTAAAGATAAAAAAAAAATTAAAGTAAAAAGATAAAATAATTAAAAAAGGAGCCATAGCCCTACCGTGTTCCGCCTTGATCCAGCCCTGAACTTGCCCCGTCCCACTTTAACCAAGTATGGGGGTAGGATAATACAAAAAAAATATTTGACGGGACGAGAGATGGAAATGACAGACCCATCTTGTTGCAATCACTATCAAGCTGTGTGACTTGCTAGTGTTTATTGTTGCTAGTTTGCAAATGCTTGGTTGTTTGACCTGGTGATCGCAAGGTCAACCTTTTTCCTTTTGTACAATTTAGTCATTAAATCACTTCCTTGGTTCAGCCCAAGTCTTTCTTTATTGCATTGTAGGTCCTTTAACTTTTATAGTTGAAATTTTAGTCCCCAACTCTAGAATTTGTCCTCCTCCAGTCCTTATTGCTCTTTTAGTTTCTTTTCATCCTTTATAATCTAAAATTGAGTTTCCTCCTAAAATAATTAATAAATACACAAAATTAAGTATCTAACCTATAGAAGCACTTATACTTGCTCACTCTCAGTTACTCGGATAAGTGTAAAATCACATTTATAAGTTAGTTTGAGGTTTGACTTATACCATTAATGATGGATATGGTGGTGCAATGGTGTTGACGGTGGTGGTGATGGTATTGCAATGTTGATGGTGGTGGTGATGGTGATGATTTATAGTTTGGAAGTGATGGTCTATAGTGTAGGCAAGCAATAGTGGAGGTATGGATGCTTGATTCCAAGTGTGGTAGTCAAGAATCATGGTAGAAGTGATGGTATTCAAGTTGCACTGATTGTTGCAAGTCTTGGTGATTTGTGCTTGGCGGTGTAACATGGTATTTTATTAGTAGTAATGTTGACAGTAGTGGCATGACAAGCCATGTTAAAAATGGTGATTATGGTAGTGGTGGTGTAACATTGAATGTTATAAAGTGGTGGTGTTTGCGATGAAGCAAGACCTAATGTTACAAGTGTAACATTTGTTACAAGTGGGCAGGGGTAGGGACGATTGATGTTACACTGGATGTTACAAGTTGTAATGGTGGTGATGGAAACAAGTATGTAAATGTGTGTATAACACATTGTGTTACAAAATGTAATGTAAAAAATAATTTTAAAAAAAAA
>NW_019252716.1:0-1237 GCF_002742605.1 Olea europaea var. sylvestris | reverse complement strand
CATTTGTGGATGAACAAGCACTTGCCTCTTTGGAGTGCTTGGATTGTCGACTATCGAAGAACTGAGTGTAACTTTTGCATACGTTGTCCGTTTTGGGCCCATAAGTACTTTTCGGAAATGAGGCGACCATTTTGAATTGAACGCACAGCTTCATCGTGATGTATGACGGATTTTGGCTATTTTTGGAATAGCAAGCACTTGCTTATTTGGAACGATTGGATTGTCGGCGTTCGAAGATCTGAGTGTGACTTTTGCATACGGTGTCCGTTTTGGGCCCATAAGTAGTTTTGGAAAATGTAGCGATCCTCTTGGATTGAACCCATGCCTTTCATCATGTCGTATGAGTGATCTCGGCCATTTGCTGAAGAACACGCAGTTGCTTATTTGGAATGCTTGGATTGTCAGCGATCGAAGAGCTGAGTGCGACTTTTGCATACGGTGTCCGTTTTGGGCCCCTAAGTACTTTTTGGAAATGAAGCGATCCTTTTGGATTGAACCCATCCTTTTTCACGTGATGTATGAGGGATTTCGGTCCTTTTTGGAAGAACAAGCACTTGCTTATTTGGAATGCTTGGATTGTAGGCGATCGAAGAACTGAGTGTGACTTTTGCATACGTTGTTCGTTTTGGGCCCATAAGTACTTTCCGGAAATGTAGCGATCCTTTTGGATTTAACCCACCCTTTTGTTCACATCGTATGAGGGATTTCAATCTTTTGTGGATGAACAAGCACTTGCCTATTTGGAATGCTTGGATTGTCGGCTATCGAAGAACTGAGTGTAACTTTTGCATACGGTGTCCGTTTTGGGCCCATAAGTACTTTTCGGAAATGTAGCGACCCTTTTGAATTGAACTCATTGCTTTGCCATGACGTATGATGAATTTTGGCCATTTTTTGAATAACAAGCACTTGCTTATTTGGAACGGTTGGATTGTCGGCGTTCGAAGATCTGAGTGTGACTTTTGCATACGGTGTCCGTTTTGGGCCCATAAGTACTTTTGGAAAATGTTGCGATCCTCTTGGATCGAACCCACGCCTTTCATCATGTCGTATGAGTGATCTTGGCCATTTCTTGAAGAACACGCAGTTGCTTATTTGGAATGCTTGGATTGTCGGCGATCGAAGAACTGAGTGCGACTTTTGTATACGGTGTCCGTTTTGGGCCCCTAAGTACTTTTTGGAAATGTAGCGATCCTTTTGGATTGAACCCACCCTTTTTCACGTGATGTATGAGGGA
>NW_019252715.1:1052-1238 GCF_002742605.1 Olea europaea var. sylvestris | reverse complement strand
GAAAAACGACCAAATTGCCCCCGGAGCGATTTTTCTTTAAGATCAATCAGTCAAATTTCAGCCCATTCAGACACCGTCGCGAAGAATGACGAAATTCCCCCCGGCGCGATTTTTGTTTCCGATCAATCGGTCAAATTTTGGCCCATTCCGACACTGTCTCGAAAAATGACAAAATTGCCACCGGTA
>NW_019252715.1:0-793 GCF_002742605.1 Olea europaea var. sylvestris | reverse complement strand
GCCCCCGGCACGATTTTTGTTTCCGATCAATCAGTCAAATTTTAGCCCATTCAGACGCCGTCGCGAAAAATGACGAAATTGCCCCGGAGCAATTTTTTTTCGATCAATCAGTCAAATTTTAGCTCATTCCGACACCATCACGAAAAATGACGAAATTGCCCCCGGCGCGATTTTTATTTACGATCAATCAGTCAAATTTTGGCCCATTCTGACACCGTCGCGAAAAATAACGAAATTTCCCCCGGCTCAATTTTTGTCTCCGATCAATCTGTCAATTTTAGCCCATTTAGACACCGTCGCGAAAAATGACGAAATTGCCCCCGGCGCGACATTTGTTTCCGATCAATCAGTCAAATTTTAGCCCATTCCGACACCGTCGCGAAAAATGACGAAATTTCCCCCTGCTCGATTTTTGTTCTCGATCAATCAATCAAATTTTAGCCCATACCGACCCCGTCGCGAAAAATGACGAAATTGCCCCTGGAGCGATTTTTGTTTTCGATCAATAACTCAAATTTTAGCCCATTCAGACACCGTCGTGAAAAATGACGAAATTGCCCCCGGTGCGATTTTCGTTCTCGATCAATCAATCAAATTTTAGCCCATTCAGACACCGTCGTGAAAAATGACGAAATTTCCCTCGGCGCGAATTTTGTTTCAGATCAATCAGTCAAATTTTAGCCCATTGAGACACCGTAGCGAAAAATGATCAAATTGCCCCCGGTGCGATTTTTCTTTCCGATCAATCAGTCAAATTTCAGCCCATTCAGACACCGTCGCGAAAAATGACGAA
>NW_019252714.1:0-1238 GCF_002742605.1 Olea europaea var. sylvestris | reverse complement strand
AAAAGCGAACAAACCCGAAGTTATCATGAAATCAAATGCTACTTTTCATTGGCTCGATTCCAATCGAATTGGAATAGCAATTTCCCAAAAACAAACAAACCCGAAGTTATCACGAAATGAAAAAACCATTTTCATTGGCTCAATTCCAATCGAATTGGACTTGCAGTTTGGCAAAAATGAACACAGCCGAAGTTATCATGAGATGAAAAAACATTTTTATCGGCTCGATTCCAATCGAATTAGACTAGCAATTCTCCAAAAATGATCAAACCTGAAGTTAACATGAAATCAAAATCCACTTTTCATTAGCTCGATTCCAATCAAATTGGACTAGCAGTTCGCGAAAAACGAACTAACCCGAAGTTATCATGAAATGAAAAACCACTTTTTGTTCACTAGATTCCAATCGAGTTAGACTAGAAATTCGCCAAAAACGATCAAACCCGAAGTTATCGTGAAATCAAAATCAACTTTTCATCAGCTCGATTCCAATCGATTTAGACAAGCAATTCGCCAAATATGAACAAACCCGAAGTTATCATGAAATGAAAAGCCACTGTTCTTTGGCTCGATTCCAATTGAATTAGACTAGCAATTCCCAAAAAACGAACAAATACAAAGTTATCATGAAATCAAAAGCCACTTTTCATTGGTTCGATTCCAATCGAATTGGATTAGCAATTCGCCAATAACAAACAAACCCGAAGTCATCATGAAATGAAAAACCACTTTTCTTTGGCTCGATTCCAATCGAATTAGACTAGCAATTCGCCAAAAGCGAACAAATCCGAAGTTATCATGAAATCAAATGCTACTTTTCATTGGCTCGATTCCAATCGAATTGGACTTGCAGTTTGGCAAAAACGAACTAATCCGAAGTTATCATGAAATGAAAAAACATTTTTTATCGGCTCGATTCCAATTGAATTAGACTAGCAATTCGCCAAAAATGATCAAACCCGAAGTTATCGTGAAATCAAAATCCACTTTTCATTGGCTCGATTCCAATCAAATTGGACTAGCAGTTTGCCAAAAATGAACAAACCTGAATTTATCATGAAATGAAAAACCACTTCTCGTTAGCTCAATTCCAATCAAGTTAGACTAGAAATTCACCAAAAATTATCAAACCCGAAGTTATCATGAAATCAAAATCAACTTTTCATTAGCTCGATTCCCATCGATTTAGACAAGCAATTCGCCAAATATGACCAAACCCGAAGTTATCAGGAAATGAA
>NW_019252713.1:0-1238 GCF_002742605.1 Olea europaea var. sylvestris | reverse complement strand
AAACAACTTTTCATTGGCTCAATTCCAATCGAATTAGACTAGCAATTCTCCGAAAACTATCAAACACGAAGTTATCATGAAATTAAAAACCACTTTTCATTGGCTCGATTCCAATCGAATTAGACTAGCAATTCTCCGAAAATGACCAAAACCAAAGTTATCATGAAATCAAAAACTACTATTCATTGGCTCGATTCCAATCGAATTAGACTAGCAATTCGTCGAAAAAGAACAAACCCGAAGTTATCATGAAATCAAAAACCACTTTTCATTGGCTCGACTCCAATCAAATTAGACTAGCAGTTCGCCAAAAATGAACAATCCCAAAGTTATCTTGAAATTGAAAAAAACTTTTCATTGGCTCGATTCCAATCGAATTAGACAAGCAATTTGCCAAAGACGAACAAACCCGATGTTATCACGAAATTAAAAACCATTTTTCATTGGCTCGATTCCAATCGAATTAGACTAGCAATTTGCCAAAGAAGAACAAACCTGATGTTATCATGAAATCGAAAGCCACTTTTCATTGGCTCGATTCAAATCGAATAAGACTTGCAATTTGCCAAAGAAGAACAAACCGAAGTTACCATGAAATCCAAACAACTTTTCATTGCCTCGATTCAAATCGAATTAGACTAGCAATTCTCCGAAAACGATCAAACCCGGAGTTATCATGAAATCAAAAACCACTTTTCATTGGCTCAATTCCAACCGAATCAGACTAGCAATTTTTCGAAAATGAACAAACCCGAAGTTATCGTGAAATCATAAACAACTTTTCATTGGCTCGAATCCAGTCGAATTCGACAAACAATTTGTCGAAAACGATCAAACACGAAAATTATCATGAAATCGAAAAACACTTTTCATTGGCTCGATTCCAATCGATTTAGACTAGGAATTTTTCGAAAACGATCGAACCCGAAGTTATCATGAAATCGAAAGCCACTTTTCATTGGCATGTTTCCAATCGAATTAGACAAGCATTTCGCCAAAAATGATCAAACCCAAAGTTATCATGAAGTCAAAAACCACTTTTCATTGGCTCGATTCCAATCGAAGTAAACTAGCAGTTAGCCAAAAATAAACAAACCCAACGTTATCATGAAATCGAAAACCACTTTTCATTGGTTCGATTACAATCGAATTAGTCTAGCAATTCGCCAAAAATGAAGAAACTCGAAGTTATCATGAAATCAAATACTACTTTTCATTGGCTCGATTCCAATCTAATT
>NW_019252712.1:0-1238 GCF_002742605.1 Olea europaea var. sylvestris | reverse complement strand
AATGGATAGATTTGGTCAATTCAAACAAGTATCTACCCAGCAGCCATGGTCTTGAAGTGTATGTCACAAATTATATATCTGAGCAGGTCACAGTTGCACAGTTTAATATCACAAAATTAAATGGAAAGGTCACACGCAATTGCACAGTTTAATGTCACAAGATTGTATAGGAAGGTCACATGCAGTGAGTTTAGGTCACATATATAAAAGGATCATAGGTATACAAACATTGTTATCACAGATGTGTATTTCAAGTCACATTAGTTCACGCGGCTGTCGTATGAGCAGTTATGATCGTCAAAATTAAAACTTCCCCTCAAGTTCTTTAAATCTATACTCATTTTTTGATCTTGTTCTCGTATTTACTTGTCAACTTTGTGAAAGTCCCATGCGCGTTGTCCCTGTGTTTACAAAACCAATTTTGTGTAATTTGTCACAATGACTCCAGCAGGGATACAATTGGATAATTTTTGGCTACTTCGTGACTGCATTGATTGATTCCACGATATTCGATGTCATTTTTGAATACCTATTTTCTTCATGACCACTTTTCATGTCCAACCTCAGCCGCAAACATGTATTGCATTGAGTAATATCATATAACTACAACATGTAACCATTCCAATATTTTGTGAAAAATCACATTCAAGTACTATAATACCAGGTAAGCGTCAATCTTCTGATTCATTGTGTCCAGTTGCCGCATATGATATTCGAACTCTTCCAATGTGTAAGCTCTGACAGCTGAATTAAAAGATTGTGTATTATTTTGTCCAGATTTCCCAAAATGTGACTTCAAGTTCTGCAGCAAATGATACGAACCTATACCTTGATAGGTTCCCGGATACACATGTTCTATTGCAATCTTTATACTATTATGCTAATCCGATACAAAACATAGGCATTCTCTATTCCCATACGCCTTTTTCAGGTTTTCTAAAAATCATCTCCTAGATTTGTCGTTCTCATTATCTCCAATCCCAAATGCAAGGATGAATACACTGTTACTTGCATCTTGCGTACATGCTGTGAAAAGAGTACCTCCATAGTAACCATTCAAGTATGCACCGTCAACCACAATTACAGGCCTACAATATTTCTAGCTGCGTATTGATGCACAAAGTGTGATAAAGCAATACCTGAAGCGATTGTGACTGTCAACCTCCAAATTTGTGACCGTCGCAAGATTTTTTTGTCGAAGCATGTGAAAAAAGCTTGGTATGTTACCAAACGAATCG
>NW_019252711.1:0-1238 GCF_002742605.1 Olea europaea var. sylvestris | reverse complement strand
GACGAAATTGCCCCCGGCGCGGTTTTTGTTTCATATCAACAAGTCAAATTTTAGCCAATTTCGACACAGTCACGAAAAATGACATAATTGCCCTCGGCGCGGTTTTTGTTTCCGATCAACCAGTTAAATTTTAGCCAATTCCGACATAGTCGAGAAAAATGACGAAATTGCCCCCGGCGAGATTTTTGTTTCCGATCAACCAGTCAAATTTTAGCCAATTTCGACACAGTCGCGAAAAATGACGAAATTACACCCGGCTCTATTTTTGTTCCCAATCAACCTGTCAAATTTGAGCCCATTCCGACACAGTCGAGAAAAATGACGAAATTGCCCCCGGCGTGATTTTTATTTCATATCAAACTGCCATATTTCAGCCAATTCCGACACAGTCGAGAAAAATGACAAAATTTCTCCCGGCGCGGTTTTTGTTCCCGATCAACCTGTCGAATTTGAGCCCATTCCGACACAGTCGAGAAAAATGACGAAATTGCCGCCGGCGCGATTTTTCTTTCCGATCAAACTGCCAAATTTCATTCAATTCCGACACAGTCGAGGAAAATGACGAAATTGCCCCCGGCGCGATTTTTCTTTCCTATCAACAAGTCAAATTTTAGCCAATTCCGACACAGTCGCGAAAAATGACGAAATTACACCCGACGCGATTTTTGTTCCCGATAAACCTGTCAAATTTGAGCCCATTCCAACACAGTCGAGAAAAATGACGAAATTGCCCCCGGCGCGATTTTTGTTTACGATCAACAAGTCAAATTTTAGCCAATTCCGACACAGTCGCGAAAAATGACGAAATTACACCCGGCGCGATTTTTGTTCTAGATAAACCTGTCAAATTTGAGCCCATACCGACACAGTCCAGAAAAATGACGAAATTGCCCCCGGCGCGATTTTTATTTCAGATCAAACTGCCAAATATCAGCCAATTCTGACACAGTCGAGAAAAATGACGAAATTGCCCCCGGCGCGATTTTTATTTCAAATCAAACTGCCAAATTTCAGCCAATTCCGACACAGTCGAGAAAAATGACGAAATTGCCCCCGGCGCGATTTTTGTTTCCGATCAACAAGTCAAATCACACCCGTCGCGGTTTTTGTTCCCGATAAACCTGTCAAATTTGAGCCCATTCCGACATAGTCGAGAAAATAACGAAATTGCCGCTTGCGCGATTTTTATTTCCGATCAAACTGCCAAATTTCAGCCAATTCCGACACAGTCCAGAAAA
>NW_019252710.1:0-1238 GCF_002742605.1 Olea europaea var. sylvestris | reverse complement strand
GCCGGGGGCAATTTCGTCATTTTTCACGACTGTGTCGAAATGGGCTTAAATTTGACAAGTAGATCGGAAACAAAAACCGCGCCTGGTCAATTTCGTCTTTTTTCGCGACTGTGTCTGAATGGGCTTAAATTTGGAAGGTTGGTCGGAAATAAAAATCGCTACGGGGGCAATTTCGTCATTTTTCGCGACTGTGCCGAGATGGGCTAAAATTTGACTGGTTGATCGGAAAAAAAAATAGCGCCGTGGGCAATTTCGTCATTTTAAGCGACTGTGTCGGAATGGGCTTAAATTTGGCAGGTTAATCGGAAATAAAAACCGCGCCGAGGGCAATTTCGTCATTTTTCGCGAATGTGCCGAAATGGGCTAAAATTTGGCATGTTGATCGGAAATAAAAATCGCGCTGGGGGCAAATTCGTCATTTTTCGCGACTGTGCCGAAATGGGCTAAAATTTTTCCCGGTTGATCGGAAATAAAAATCGCGCCGAGGGCAATTTCATCAATTTACGCGACTGTGTCTGAATGGGCTTAAATTTGGCAGGTTGATCGGAAATAAAAATCGCGCCGAGGGCAATTTCGTCATTTTTCGCGACTGTGCCGAAATGGGCTAAAATTTTTCCCGGTTGATCGGAAATAAAAATCGCGCCGAGGGCAATTTCGTCATTTTTCGCGACTGTGCCGAAATGGGCTAAAATTTTTCCCGGTTGATCGGAAATAAAAATCGCGCCGAGGGCAATTTCGTCATTTTTCGCGACTGTGCCGAAATGGGCTAAAATTTTTCCCGGTTGATCGGAAATAAAAATCGCGCCGAGGGCAATTTCGTCATTTTTCGCGACTGTGCCGAAATGGGCTAAAATTTTTCCCGGTTGATCGGAAATAAAAATCGCGCCGAGGGCAATTTCGTCATTTTTCGCGACTGTGCCGAAATGGGCTAAAATTTTTCCCGGTTGATCGGAAATAAAAATCGCGCCGAGGGCAATTTCGTCATTTTTCGCGACTGTGCCGAAATGGGCTAAAATTTTTCCCGGTTGATCGGAAATAAAAATCGCGCCGAGGGCAATTTCGTCATTTTTCGCGACTGTGCCGAGATGGGCCAAAATTTGACTGGTTGATCGGAAAAAAAAAATAGCGCCGTGGGCAATTTCGTCATTTTACGCTACTGTGTCGGATTGGGCTTAAATTTGGCAGGTTAATCGGAAATAAAAACCGCGCCGAGGGCAATTTCGTCATTTTTCGCGAAT
>NW_019252709.1:0-1238 GCF_002742605.1 Olea europaea var. sylvestris | reverse complement strand
TTCGACACCGTCGCAAAAAATAACGAAATTGCCCCCGGCGCGATTTTGGTTTCCGATCAACCTTGCAAATTTTAGCCCATTCCTACCCCGTCGCGAAAAATCACCAAATTGCCACCAGCGCGATTTTTATTTCCTATCAATCTGTCAAATTTTAGCCCATTCGGACAACGTCGCGAAAAATGACGAGATTGCCCGACGCGATTTTTGTTTCCGGTCAACATGCAAAATTTTAGCCCATTTTGACACCATCGCGAAAAATGACGAAATTGCCCCCGGCGCGATTTTTGTTTCCGATCAATCTGTCAAATTTTAGCCCATTCCGACACCGTAGCGAAAAATGACGGAATTGCCCCCGACGCGATTTTTGTTTCCGATCAATCTGTCAAATTTTAGCCCATTCCGACACCGTAGCGAAAAATGACGGAATTGCCCCCGACGCGATTTTTGTTTCCGATCAATCTGTCAAATTTTAGCCCATTCCGACACCGTAGCGAAAAATGACGGAATTGCCCCCGACGCGATTTTTGTTTCCGATCAATCTGTCAAATTTTAGCCCATTCCGACACCGTAGCGAAAAATGACGGAATTGCCCCCGACGCGATTTTTGTTTCCGATCAATCTGTCAAATTTTAGCCCATTCCGACACCGTAGCGAAAAATGACGGAATTGCCCCCGACGCGATTTTTGTTTCCGATCAATCTGTCAAATTTTAGCCCATTTCGTCACCGTCGCGAAAAATGACGAAATTGCCCGGCGCGATTTTTGTTTCCGATCAACCTGCAAAATTTTAGCCCATTTCGACACCGCCGCGAAAAATGACGAATTTGCCCCCGGCGCGGTTTTTGTTTCTTATAAACCTGTCAAATTTTAGCCCATTCCGACCCCGTCACGAAAAATGACGATATTGCCGCCGGCACGATTTTTGTTTCCGATCAATCTGTCAAAATTTTAGCCCATTCCGACACCGTCGCGAAAAATGACGAAGTTGCCCCCGGCGCGATTTTTGTTTCCGATCAATCTGTCAAATTTTAGCCCATTCCGACACCGTCGCGAAAAATGAGGAAATTGCCCGACGCGATTTTGTTTCCGATCAACCTGCAAAATTTTAGCCCATTTTGACACCGTCGCGAAAAATGACGAAATTGCCCCCGTCGCGATTTTTGTTTCCGATCAATTTGTCAAACTTTAGCCCATTCGGACACCGTCGCGAAAAATGACGAAATTGCCCGGCGCGATTT
>NW_019252708.1:0-1238 GCF_002742605.1 Olea europaea var. sylvestris | reverse complement strand
GTTGCAGAAGCAACATGAGGGTATGGATGCTTACACTATGATTTTTCATCTCAAGGAGTTGTATGATGAACAATCTCGTGTGATCCACTCAGGAAGAGGTGGCCGCTTACAATAAACACAGTGATGACAATAACACTGCAGCATGTGTGATGCTTACAGCTATGTCTCCTGAGTTGCAGAAGCAACACGAGGGTATGGATGCTTACACTATGATTTTTCATCTCAAGGAGTTGTATGATGAACAATCTCGTGTGGAGAGGTATGAGACCTCTAAACAACTGTACCGGTGCAAAATGGCAGAAGGATCATCAGTCAGTGCTCACATGCTGAAGATGATTGGTTTTATTGAAAAACTCAGTTCACTGGGTTTTATCATGGATCATGAACGAAGTATTGACTTGGTTCTACAGTCTCTGCCAGATAGTTATTCACAGTTCATTATGAATTTTAACATGAATAAGACTGAATGCACACTCCCTGAGTTGCTTAATATGCTTAAAACTGTGGAGCCCAATGTCAAGGCTAGCACTGGGCATGTCTTAGCTATTCATTCCTCCAAGGGAACTAAGAGGAAAATTAAAGGAAGTTTTAAGAAAACATCCAAAAAGGCTAAGGGCAATAACAAAGCAGTCAAAGCAGGCAAGGACAATACCAAATCTGATGACCCATGTTATCACTGTGGAGTGAAAGGTCATTGGAAGAGAAACTGCAAGGCTTACCTCGCAAGCTTGAAGGGAAAGAAGTCTTCTGAAGCTTCTACTTCAGGTACTTTTGTTATCGAGGTTAATATGTCTACTTCATTAGCTTCTTGGGTATTAGATATCGGATGTGGATCTCATATTTGTATAAATATGCAGGGACTAAAGAAAAGTAGAGCACTGCAGAAAAGAGAAGTTGACCTGCGAGTGGGAAATGGAGCAAGAGTTGCTGCATTGGCTGTAGGGACATACTTCTTACCACTGCCTTCAGGCTTAGTATTAGAATTAGAGAATTGCTATTTTGTTCCCTCCATTACTAAAAACATTATTTCTATTTCGTGTTTAGACATGAGTGGTTTTTCAATTAATGTTAAGAACAATTGTTGTTCATTTTATAAAGATGAGATCTTTTATGGTTGTGGTGTGTTGCAGAATGGAATTTATATTCTTGATATTAAGTCGTCTATTATGAATATAGAAAATAAAAGGCATAAAAGTGATAATCTAAATAATACATACCTTTGGCATTGCAGATTAGGT
>NW_019252707.1:0-1238 GCF_002742605.1 Olea europaea var. sylvestris | reverse complement strand
CCAATCTAAATACCGTAAACTTAGAAGTATTATCATTTGATTTTCTCTTGAAATCATAAACATAAAAAATCTTTAATATGATAAATATTAACGACTTTCATTATAGAAAAGAATTTGTAGAAAACTTCTATATTTAATAAAAATAAGAAAATCAAATTAAATTAATCTTTATTTTAAAATGAAGTCAATATTTGATTTTAGTAGTATTATGTCTGTCTTACCATTCGTCTCGAATCATCTAAAACGGAAAAGGATATCATGGAATGAGCTAATGTTCAATGAGCAAACTCAATGAACATGATGCTAATTTCTTAAAACTTTACTTTTTACATGCTAATAGATACATTGGCATGCATAAATATGACATGAGATGCATTAATTTCACATAAACAAATAGTAAAATATAATGTTCATGTAATAACAATATAAGTAACACGGCGAATCTCGATAGCGAATGACTACTATAGATCGTATGAAATCTTGCAAGTGTGAGTGTCGTGGACAAGTAATAAAGTGATAAGTAAAGTATCATTTTTACGAGGGTTATATGCTTAAACTATGATCAAATAATTTTAACTTTAATCGAATAGCCAATTTTGTATGAAAACTTTATACTAATTAATTAATTAAACTAATTATTTTATTGAGCAATGTATGAGAGCTTTTCTTTAAAATTAGGTGAGATGATTATTATGATTTCAAATTCCCCTAATTAATCTATTTCAATGCAATTCAATATCATGACAATATGTATGCTTTTTGTTGATCATGTTCTTAAATTATTCAATAATCTCTCTCAAATAGAATTAAATCTATCATCTCATATGATCTACCTCTATCTCTATGAAAGATGTGAATGTGAAAGCATGCATTAAAACACACCAAAACATCTATTGAAATCATGCAAAGCATTGAGGTATATCTCTATCTCTTATAGGACCTCACAATGATTGCTTTAAGTACAATCTATCATATTATATATCACGATAACAATAAAACTCACAAATTAATCCATTTATTGATCAAATAATTGAAAACATGATCAAGTAAATGAAAAGTATTAAACACAATAAAAATCATCGAGAATAAACACATATTGGACGTAAAAAAGTTGAATTTATATTAAAAACTTTATAACAAGGTTCGTCCATGTCTTAGTAAATGGAAATCTAGCCCTAAAATTTCAAAAGTACAAGAAATCATGAATATTTTGTAGAACATCACTTGGATTTTTTTTT
>NW_019252706.1:42744-45127 GCF_002742605.1 Olea europaea var. sylvestris | reverse complement strand
TCGAAAGATTGAGCACTTGCATACTTGGAACGCTTGGAGAGTCGACATACGAACAATTGAGCGTAACTTTTGCACACGGTGTCTGTTTCCGGCCCATAAGTACTTTTGGGAAATGTGGCGACCGTTTTGGATTGAACTCATGACTTCATCATGACGAACGAGGGATTTTGACAATTTTTCGAAAGAATGAGCACTTACATATTTGGAACGCTTGGAGAGTCGGCGTACGAAGAATTGAGCGTAACTTTTGCACACGGTGTCCATTTTCGGCCCATAAGTACTTTTGAGAAATGTTGCGACCGTTTTAGATGGAACTCACGATTTCATCGTGACGTACGAGGGATTTTGACAATTTTTCAAAAGAATGAGCACTTGCATATTTGGAACGCTTGGAGAGTCGGCGTACGAAGTATTGAGCGTAACTTTTGTACACAGTGTCCGTTTTCGGCCCATAAGTACTTTTTGAAAATGTAGAGACCGTTTTGGATTGAACTCACGAAGTCATCGTGACGTACGAGGTATTTCGACAATTTTTCGAAAGATTGAGCACTTGCATACTTGGAACGCTTGGAGAGTCGGCGTACGAAGAATTGAGCGTAACTTTTGTACACGGTGTCCATTTTCGGCCCATAAGTACTTTTTGGAAATGTAGCGACCGTTTTGGATTGAACTCACGACTTTGTCGTAACGTATGAGGGATTACAGCCATTTTTTGAATGAATGAGAACTTTTATATTTGGAACGCTTGGATTGTCGACATTCGAAGAATTGAGCGAAACTTTTGCAAACGGCGTCCGTTTTGGGCCCATAAGTACTTTTAAGAAATGTAGCGACCATTTTGGATTGAACTCACGAATTCATCGTGACGTACGAGGTATTTCGATAATTTTTTGAAAGATTGAGCAATTGCATACTTGGAACGCTTGGAGAGTCGGCGTACGAAGAATTGAGCGTAACTTTTGCACGCGGTGTCCGTTTTCGGCCCATAAGTAATTTTTGGAAATGTAGCGAACGTTTTGGATTGAACTCACGAATTCATCATGACGTACGATGTATTTCGACAATTTTACGAAAGATTGAGCACTTGCATACTTGGAACGCTTGGACTGTCGGCGTACGAAGAATTGAGCGTAACTTTTGCACACGGTGTCCGTTTTCGGGCCATAAGTACTTTTTCGAAATGTAGCGACCGTTTTGGATTGAACTCACGAATTCATCATGACGAACGAGGTATTTTAACAATTTTTTGAAAGATTGAATACTTGCATACTTGGAACGCTTGGAGAGTCGGCGTTCGAAGAATTGAGCGCAACTTTTACAAACGGCGTCCGTTTTGGGCCCATAAGTACTTTTCAGAAATGTAGTGACCATTTTGGATTGAACTCACGAATTCATCGTGACGTACGAGGTATTTCGACAATTTTTTGATAGATTGAGCACTTGCATACTTGGAACGCTTGGAGAGCCGACGTACGAAGAATTGAGCGTAACTTTTGCAGACGGTGTCCGTTTTCGGCCCATAAGTACTTTTGAGAAATGTGGCGACCGTTTACGATTGAACTCACGACTTCATCGTGACGTATGAGAGATTTTGACAATTTTACGAAAGAATGAGCTCTTGCATATTTGGAACGCTTGGAGAGTCGGCGTACGAAGAATTGAACGTAACCTTTGCACACGGTGTCCGTTTTCGGCCCATAAGTACTTTTTGAAAATGTAGTGACTGTTTTGGATTGAACTCACGAATTCATCCTGACGTATGAGGTATTTCGACAATTTTTCGAAAGATTGAGAACTTGCATACTTGGAACGCTTGTAGAGTCGACGTACGAAGAATTTAGCATAACTTTTGTACACGGTGTCCGTTTTCGGCCGATTAGTACTTTTGAGAAATGTGGCGACCGTTTTGGATTGAACTCACGAATTCATCATGACGTACGAGGTATTTCGACAATTTTTCGAAAGATTGAGCACTTGCATACTTGGAACGCTTGGAGAGCCGACGTACGAAGAATTGAGCGTAACTTTTGCACACGGTGTCCATTTTCGGCCCATAAGTACTTTTTGGAAATGTAGCGACCGTTTTGGATTGAACTCACGAATTCATCATGACGTACGAGGTATTTCGACAATTTTTCGAAAGATTGAGCACTTGCATACTTGGAACGCTTGGAGAGTCGGAGTACGAAGAATTGAGCGTAACTTTTGCACACGGTGCCCGTTTTCGGCCCATAAATACTTTTGAGATATGTAGCGACCGTTTTGGATTGAACTCATGAATTCATCTTGACGTACGAGGTATTTCGACAATTTTTCGAAAGATTGAGCACTTGCATACTTGGAACGCTTGGAGAGTCGGCGTACGAAGAATTGAGCGTAACTT
>NW_019252706.1:42134-42497 GCF_002742605.1 Olea europaea var. sylvestris | reverse complement strand
CCGTTTTGGGCCCATAAGTACTTTTTGGAAATGTAGCGACCGTTTTGGATTGAACTCGCCACTTCGTCGTGACGTACGAGCGATTTTGGCCATTATTTGAAAGAATGAGCACTTGCATATTTGGAACGCTTGGAGAGCCTGCGTACGAAGAATTGAGCGTAACTTTTGCAGACGGTGTCCGTTTTCGGCCCATAGGCACTTTTGAGAAATGTGGCGAACGTTTTGGATTGAACTCACGACTTCATCGTGACGTTTGAGGGATTTTGACAATTTTACGAAAGAATGAGCACTTGCATACTTGGAACGCTTGAAGAGTCGGCGTACGAAGAATTGAGCGTAACTTTTGCACACGGTGTCCGTTTT
>NW_019252706.1:38171-38426 GCF_002742605.1 Olea europaea var. sylvestris | reverse complement strand
TGAGCACTTGCATACTTGGAACGCTTGGAGAGTCGGCGTACGAAGAATTGAGCGTAACTTTTGCACACGGTGTCCATTTTCGGCCCATAAGTACTTTTGAGAAATGTGGCGACCGTTTTGGATTGAACTCACGAATTCATCGTGACGTACGAGGTATTTCGACAATTTTTCGAAAGATTGAGCACTTGCATACTTGGAACGCTTGGAGAGTCGGCGTACGAAGAATTGAGCGTAACTTTTGCACACGATGTCCGT